>NW_017805625.1:6715922-6746817 GCF_001891065.2 Hippocampus comes | reverse complement strand
ATATGGCAGGGAATGTGTTTACTTTTTTAGTTTTGATTTTGAGCAGCAAATTTGGAGTTACATATTGGTGCTCACCAGGAATGCATAGGCAAAATTGCACAAATTTTCACTTGAAAGAATAGTGGCGATCTTGGGATTTTTTTCTGTTCAATTTTCAAACTGTGTAAATTTAATACACTTCATCTTCAGCATGTTTAGTGCCACTTTTGTAAGTAACCAAGCCCCCGTCCAGGCCACGCCCCCGTCCAGGCCACGCCCCTTCCGCTTTTTTCATCACTCGCCATTGCCATGTATGCGAATATCGTTCCAGCACAATAAATGAAATAATCATGTGTAAAGTAGAGCAAATTACTGGTCATTGGACCTTTTTATTTATGTATTTATTTATTTAAGTAAAAGTAAAGCATGATGTTTGTGATAATTGTGGAAGATTTCTTCCTTCAACAAAAGGGTGCATTTCAATTTCATAGTCTGTATTTTGTGATTTATTTTTAATTTCAGCCTTTTTAAGATGTCAGTAAAGCAGTTTAATCAGTCACCTCCTCGTAAAAAAATAAATCTGAAGTAGTAAATCTACTCAACAGGACTTCGACCAGTATTTCCTTCCAACCATAAAGTTTAAGAGCTTCACAGCACAGCAGTACTTGTTTTACAAGCCACTAGTCGGCGCTGTTGACATCGTTAAGTCCATCTGACGCTCCGATGATGCCGTGATTCAGTGTCATGTGACATCGACAGAAACGAGTCGCTCCTAAAAGTTACCGGTAAACTGCTTGCCCAAATGGCCAACGTGGGGTCCGTTGTTTTATTTTGCGTTTTGCTGTCTGCCGCGTCAGCCGGACTGTATTTTAACAGTAAAGAGCCCTGTTATGTCCCCACGCCGAGGACAAACGGCTTCGGACTGAGGTAAGTTGGATGTTTTGAGCAAATTTCCTACATACTTAGCCACATGGCTAACATGTCGGCAGTCACGAGTTCGAAGGGACGACACGGGAAACCACATGAAGTGATAAGATATATAATACATCTATGAATCACTGCGTTAATTGTTTAATAGACCGCAAACGCGCTTGGATAATCATTTGTTTCACAATTCGGAAGTCAACTGTTATGTTGTGTACACTGCTGGTAGAAAATGAGGAAGTTTGACATAATTAATTTTTTTTAATGGCACATTGGTGAGAACTGTTTTTTTTTTTCCTGTTCGGTCCTCAGACGGCCATATTAAATGTATCAAAATAATATGATTCATTAATCAGGGTGTGCGTGAAGTCTCCACAATTGTCTTTATAATACAACACATTTATCACAAAACAAATTACTAGACAAATCAGTGCAAATGATTACATTTTCAAATATATTTTTCAATAGTCCCTGTGCAATGTCCACGTCTCAATAAACTAGTTGTATTCCATACATACAGTAATCCTGTAGGGGCGGCATTGTTCCGTGGTTGCGTTGTCGTTTCCCAACCCACAGGTTGGCACTTCGACTCGCAACTAAGTCGAAGTGTTCTTGTCCAGTTGCTCCTGATGCTACGTCATCAGTAGGCGAATAAGGTAAACCGTGTAAAGCGCTTTGAGTACTCGAGGTAGAAAAGCGCGATATAAATCACAGCCCGTTTAGTTTTACTGAGACAGCATATCTTATTTTGTTTCAGAAAACCACCAAAAAAATGCCTGTTCTTGAGAAGTAACTATTTTTAGGCAATGGTGGTCTTTCGGGCAGGCTGAATCAAGTAATTTCACCGAACATATGGATTCATCGGAAAATAAAAATTCAGCCTGTGTGTTTGTCTTTTCAGGAACTCGCCTCGCCCTCACGAGTATTTAAACATCTCTGATTTGCCCAAGTCGTGGGACTGGAGGAACGTTGGCGGGATCAACTATGTTAGCACCACCCGCAACCAGCACATTCCTCAGTACTGCGGCTCATGTTGGGCTCACGGCAGCACCAGCGCAATGGCAGGTTGGACCCATCTTCTCTCCTTGTGTCAAACACGTTATCGTTATCAAATGACAATTTTTCAAAATCTATCAGCAAGTGGCAAAATGGCCATCCCCTGAGACGGGTGGATTTTGTTATTCAATCTGTACTCCATAACTGTTTTGCAGAATTCTGTGGTTAACATATTGTAAAAACGTTTTTTGATGCAACTTCCCCTTTAAAGTTTGGGTAATATGGTAGAAGAAATGACTACTCAAGGAAGTTGCGCTGGACAAAGTGACACTTGAGGCATTTTAACAGTTTTTTTTATTTTTTAATTTTTTTTTTATTGTCCAGATCGCATCAATATTAAGCGGCAAGGGGCGTGGCCGTCCGCCTACCTCTCCGTGCAGCACGTGGTGGACTGCGGAGGAGCCGGCACTTGTCACGGCGGCGATCATGGCGGGGTGTGGGAATACGCCAACACCCACGGCATCCCGGATGAGACGTGCAATAACTACCAGGCCAAAGACCAGAGTGAGGCTCTCTGAGTGACAGCGACCGAACAGCCCCCCGCTATCCCCCAACCCGTTTTATATTCTGCCATCCCTTTTCCGTAGAATGTAAACCATTCAACGAGTGCGGTACCTGTACCACCTTCGGCGTTTGCAACGTTGTGAAGAACTACACCCTGTGGAAAGTGGGCGATTACGGGGCGGTCAGTGGGAGGGAGAAGATGATGGCTGAAATCTATGCCCGAGGACCGATCAGGTTGGTTGAATAATTACTGAAATCTGCCAAGTTCAGCTCAGAAACATCATAAGTGTACTCATCGAGCAATTGCTTGTACTAGTTAATGTGAAGAAATTTGAGTATCGTAGAAAAGGTGATTTATTTTAACTTGGTGAAACTCATTTACAATGGTTTTTTCGGGGGTGTGGGGTCGTGTATCCTCTGTTATTTGCTGAAATTTTTCATCTTTTTGCTGTATTTGTGTGCAGGCCAAAGTGGCGTTTCATATAAAAGTATTGCTTTGGCGCCAAGGAACTTTGTCAAAGTAATTTTAGGAACTTCATGTAGGCAATTAGAAACCTTTTTTAGGGTGGGAGGCTTCAATTATTTGCAGATTTGTGCTGTTCACACCAGGGCTCAGTGACCATCCCACCCAAATATTGGGGGGGACACTGTCACACACATTCATTATACATTATTAAAATATTTTTTAGAGGGTAAGGTTAGATAAGTTTATTTGTAGAGCACCATTCATACACAAGTCCATCGTGCATTAGACAAAATAATAATTACAGACATGACTGAATGAAAATCAAGATAAGATCCTAATAGAATGAAATAAGACAAAATGGTCCAATGAAATGTAAAAATCACACACTGAAAACCTCATTTCCATTAAAGGAAAAAACGTATGTAAAATTCCAGTTTCTTGAGCTCATGAATTTGGGGGATTTGTTCGCTGTAAGTAGGATTGGTTCGATATTCGACTTCTTTTTTTTCCTTTGGTTTCCGTATTTTCAAGTGTATCCTCCCTTACATGCACTGCTTACACTAACAACATGGCCGAAAGATGAGCGACTTCACAAAAGCAGTCTGTGTTGCCAATTTAGCAATTTGAGCAGTAAATGTAGCACTTTTTCTGACCCTTCTAGTGTCCCTTTTTTAAAAGAAAAGGGTACGTTAATTCCTGGTAAAACTCAGATTATGAGTGGAATCATTTTCATACAGTTTTTTTGTATGAAAATTTTGTGGTGTGGTACATCATCATTTTTTTTTTTTTCGAAGCCAAAGGGGGAAAAGAACAACTAATGCAATTGGATTGATATGACCCAGTTCTAAATGTAATGTTTGGCTTTCAAAGTTATACAAAATTAAATGAAATATTTGACTTTGTGAATGGTGATTCTGTAGAACGAGTTCCACTTTTTGAATTGAAAGAATACAATTTCCCTACATATTCAAATTTATTGAATTGCACCTGTAGTAGGATTGCAGAGCGGGATTGTTCCAGCAAATCATTTGCAAATAACGAGGGGCATTTGTGCTTTTAGCTGTGGTATCATGGCAACAGAGAAACTGGACAACTACAACGGCGGTCTCTACTCCGAGTACGATGAAGACCCCATCGTAAACCACATCGTGTCAGTGGCGGGATGGGGAGTGGAGAACGGCGTGGAGTACTGGATCGCACGGAACTCTTGGGGAGAGCCGTGGGTAAGCGCTTGTCTCAAGAGTTACAAAGTCAAATTACGAGTGCACGCGGTGGCCTTGTGTTGAAAAAAGTATCATGTCGTCAGGGTGAGAAGGGCTGGCTCAGGATCGTCACCAGCACCTACAAGGGAGGAAGGGGAAGTTCCTACAACCTGGCACTGGAGACGGATTGTGCCTATGGAGACCCTATCGTTCCGAAAGACTACTTTGTCTAGATCACACCAGGACTATGGATCCAGTTTTAATCATAACCGAAAAGGGAACATATTTTTCTTTCTGTTTTTAAAATGCTTTTTAAATTAAAATGCCAAATGGTTGGATCTGTTGTGATTTTCAGATTGTTGAACAGTCTAAAAAAATTTTTTTTACATGATCGGTGTGACAGTATCAAAAATTCCCCACAATAGAAAATACAGGCAGATCCAACCATCACAAAACACTTTTGCATCTTACAATAAAAATCAGCAAGATAAATATGCTTGATGAACCACTGTCACATTCTGCTGCTGTGAGTGCTACACAGGTGATTAAAGCGTGCATTTACAATCTACAAGGTGTGACTTGTTTTTTTTTTCTTTCCGCACAATGATTCTGCTGAAAATATGTCAGTCTTCAAAGTGATGCTTGTGTGGCCTTCTTCTCACTCACTGTGCTGAGATGGAGCTGTATTGAATCTGCATCTCGGACAGCTCCAAGATGACCTCAATGGCCACAAAAGTCCCAAGTTGCATCATCAGACTGGTCAGTCCAAAAAGTTGTGCTTCGTCATCATTTCTTTCCGGGTACACACCGTCCTCAATTTATCATGATGAAATTTGACTTGCAATGAGCTGGAAAATAAAACAATTTGTTAGTTTCCAAAAGCAAGATGACAAAAAGTAGTTCGGTGAGTTTTGGGGCGGTGAGGGCTATCGGCGTACCGATGAACTCTGCGACGGGGTCGTGTTCTCCTTCTGTGCGGATTGTTCCGGCGATGCTGTCGTTTTCCAGGATGGGCAAGAAGAGCTGAACGAAGTCCGACGTGTACGGAGGTGCGATCACATCCAGGACCTTTGCAAGGACAGGACCGTTGGGTCAGTTTTATTCACAGACTAAATATATTTTGGTTTGGCCTTTTTTTTTGAGTGCGACTATCAGAGCCAATATTTTAATTTCTCCCCGTTGGAGTCGTTACCTCGGTGACAAAATAGCGAATGAGGGAGATGTCTGTGTTGAGCTTCTCCAGACACTTGCGAATGTAGCCAACCACGGGCAGGACATAACCACGACTCAGCAGGTGAACCATCCGATCCAGGAGGGTCTTCTTGAGCTCCAGCTGGGAGCAAAGACAAAAGGTGTCGTCACTTGAGAATACCTGAAGTGAGGAACACACGCACACACCTGCTCCATGACATCAAGCTGCGAGTGTTCGGTCTCAAAGAGCTTGATGAGCAGCTGGAGAACTTGAGGATGCAGCAGCTGGTGACACGTGCAGATCTGCCGGGGAAACGGAAGGCCAAGGTTAGTTGGCCTTTTAGAAGAAAAAAAAAAAAGACTTCAACTCTCTCTCTGTACCTCATCCAGCAGAGCTAAGTGGACCGGCGTGTGATCCGTTTGCAGCTGAAAGTAGCGGGGTTCCGACACGGTCCAGTCCACCCACTTCAAAACCCCCATTGCGACCACTGGGAATCTGAGGGACCATTGACACCAGAACAACCAAAGCCACCTACTGATTAACGTCCATTGATTTTGAATTAGCAAGGTAATAATAGTTTGGGATTTTTCATTAGCGTTTTCATTTGGTTTTGGCCACCCACCGTATGCACTGGTACAACGTTCCGAGTTCAGCCACCAACTCTGTGGCGCCTTTGTTTTCGTTGCAGCAATGGTTGTGCACCGTCTCGATGGCCTTTGAGGATGATTTAAGCTCGTCCTTGTTGATGTTCACTCGCTTGTTCTGAGACCAGAACGGAAAAGGTCAGTTTGGCCCTTCGCGTTTAGTTTTAAAAGCACAAAAGGTGAGAGGTCAAAACCTTTTTCCACGTCTCGACCACGCTGGCAGCGTACGCCAGGATGTGGATATATTTGTGCTTGTGGTCTTGGTTGATCTTGGAGCCAGGCTTGAACAGCGAATGCATGAAAAGGTCCAGAAAAGCAGGCACTCTGATCTGAGGAACACGAAACAGGAAATCCTCAAATCTATAGCCTCGAGTCTTCCAATTTTAAATGGATGATTTAAATGGGCCAAAAAAAAAAAGTCTGGTTTACAATGGAAGAACATTTCAAATGTTCTAGTTATGCTACGATGTCACTGTACGTGCGGGCTTTCCTCACCAGCTCCACAGGAGGCGGGTCCATGCTGCTGAACATCTTAAACAGCACGGTGATATCAGCGGGATTCAGGGCTCCTTTGGACAACATGGCCCCCAGCGCCTGGCAGGCACGAGGGTAGGCTGCTGCCGTACCCAGCGCCAGCGTTATCTGACTGGCGTCGTGGCCCCTGACGCAACACAAGACGCAATGAACAGATGTGCCAAAGATAATGTTCAACTGACAACCTTAAGGCCAGTATTAAATTGGCATCTTTAAGTTAGTCCAGTGCAGTGGCGTTTTTTTTGGTCATGTGCAATGGATTTCTATTGCATAAATGTATAACATGTCAGTCATTGGTGTCTGCCTGGGGAATTTGCACCCGCTTGTAGAGCACCTCTTGTGGGCCGACTTCTGCACCTCCTGACCAATCCGGCGCACAGCGGAGCCGCCTTGCTCCTCCTGGGCCAGAATGGACATCATAGCCTGGGCAAAGAGGTATGTGTGCTCACCGTGACACACCATTTTCTAGATGAAACCAAAAATCAGGGAAATTGGGGGGGGGGGGGACAGAAAGAAAGAACAACTCATCAAACTATCAAACATAGATATAACTACACACTGTTGGGAATTGTCAAGATGGGGCTCACAGCAAATTCTGGCAGGTTCTTTTCGAGGTTCTCCTCTCCTCCATCCAGCAGCGTGGCTAAAGATGTCCTCAACACACGAGAGAAAACCTCCAGTTGCTGGCACGCCGTCGACACACTGGTGATCTCGCCCTGGTAGCCTGCGTCTGAAATCAGCTACACAGCACACGTTTCTTTTACAGCTGGATTTGACTGAGGCCCTCTATGCACAAATTACTCGGATTAAAAAAAAAATAGTTTCTACCTTCACGGTGAAGTTGAGCATCAGACAGTCGGGATGAGCCTCGGCAAGCTTGTAGAAGAGGTCTCGCCACGTCGTGTGAGCGATCATCTGCTCCAGCCAAGCGGGAGTCTACAAACACATTCTGAATCTCATCCACTTTTCAATCTGATTGTGCCTTATTGTGAATGCAGAAAGTGATCACGCAACTCTTAAAAATAGCAGGGGTTTTTCATATTAAATAAACAAACAAAAAAATGGGAAAGTGATAAACCATTTCAAAGCTTCTGGCATTATTTTAGGAAAGCGACTTGACTGCATTATTAGCTCATTGGTACCTCGCCCTCTACGGTGAAAATGGAATCTGCTTTCTGGGGGTCAAAGTGCTTTATCAGCAGACTCTTCAGATGATTCTCAACTCGTTCTTGTACTTGCGCTGGCTCAACACCTGGAAAGCACATGAAAATTCAAGCGAAATGAACGAGGCCCACAGCACGCACGGTGTGGAGAAGCAGAGGCGCGGTGGGAGAAGCTACCGACCCATCTGGATGAGCCATTCCGCCAAAAGGTTCACGGTCTGAGCTACGGCAGAGTAGTTTTCCGACAGAAGCTGGATGACGTGCTCTGGAGAACCACCCGCCTGGAAATACCTACAATAAAAATACAAGAGTAGCTCAACTTTATTGTCCTTGTCATATTTTAGGACCTATCCATCCATCCATCCATCCATTTTCTAATCCACTTATCCTCACGAGGGTCATGTGTGTGCTGGAGCCTATCCCATCTGACTTTGGGAAGTAGGCGGGGTACACCCTGGACTGGTAGCCAGCCAATTGCAGATTTGGTGAAATAAATGAATCAAAAGATGCCATGACTTGCATGAAAACAGACAAGTGTGTACATTTTGAGGGTGTTGAAAATGGCAGGCTCCATGATGTAATCCCTGCTGGAAAATTTCTTCAGACAATCCTCCTGGATTTTCCCCAAATTTTCGACGTCAACATACGCATCCTCCTGGAAGAAAATGGCAAGACTGTTTTTATGTTTTATAGATAATGGGATGGATGTTTCTGCTAAGTGAAGCGCTGCACTGCAAGAGTGGTTCATGTGACATTTTACCTATAACGACTGACTTCGGGCGGAAGGCGCAGTACACCCTGAACTGGTCGCCAGTCAGTTACAGGGCACCAAACACATCTACATCCCCATGTACAAGAGTGTGTGCACACTTGTGCAACCGCGTTAATCCAGTTTTTTTTTTTAAACTTCACCTCTCGAAAAGATATCTCCCAATCTAGTAGTGGAATTCTTAGATCACATTATTGGTGGAGAAAAGTTTAAAAGTAATTTATCTTGGTCAGTTTGAATCTCTAAGAAAGTAAGTCAATTCAATGTGAAATGTGCATGTCGTAGCCAATGAACTTTATCTTCCATTCCTAAGCAATTCGCCCACACCTGAACAATTAATATTCTACGGCTGATGTGTAAAGACATCGTTGACTGTTGTTCCTATTCAATTGCCATGCTAGCTCACAATAACCAGCCAAACAGTCAAAAGTCTTACCGTGTTAGCGTCCGGGCCTTCCCAGTCCCCAGCGCCACTATAATATTCCTCGTCCATGTTGACGGGAACGGGTGAGTAGAATTTAATTAATTGCAGTAACCGGTAGTTTGTATCCTTACCGCATGAAACACTGTGACGATCTTTGAATGAGCTAGCCAGGTGGCTAATAACAACTGGAAGAAAATGGCGAGGCGGTGAACCGTAAGCCACGCCTTCATATATTTTTTTTCCCGAGTTTGTTCTGTCAGGCACAATTTAGCTCACTGGGATTAAAACGAAGTCGTTACGAGCCCACTATATTTAAATTCCTTTTTGGGGGGGGTCACCCTTCGAGATACAGTATTCTAATTATGGAATAATAATGGACTCTGTAAAAATGTTCAGAATGGTCATAAATAAACTAGACAAAAGACTAGTGTCTCCTAACCAAGGCACATAAATCACAAAAAAGCATTTTTTTCGTGAAAAAAATCTTCACAAATTGAGTGGAACACAATGTTTATTCTGGTGCTCGAATGACAACGGGTGATGACGCAAGAGAGGTAAATTTTACTGTACTTCTGCCATGGCCTGGAAGATCATTTAGTCACTGCGGAGTGAAAATGCGTTGTAAATTTGACTCAGCTGTTTTCTTACAAACCCTGTCAAATTTCGAACGATTTAAAAAAAAAATCATTTCTGAGGCTTCAAAGTCATGAAAAACAAGCAGTTTTTTTTGATCTGGAACACTGTGTGCTTGTCTGCTGGATGAGTTGACATGTCCCCCTCAACTGTCAATCAAATACCACTCCATCCTACGAATTGAAAAATGGATGCTACTTTGCCTTGCATAGTTCTGCTTATACACCGCGAAAATATATCCGTTTATAGCCTGCGTTGGCTGGAGGATATCCCACCCGTGTGTTACGGGTCTTTTCCATGCCTCAACAATGAGGCACTCTAAAGCAGCCACGCCAACCCGAAACCCTGGTACACGCAATGTAAAATTGACATAGCGTTCACAATTGTCTGAAGCAGCAACTAGCAGCATTATGGACCAAGACAGTTGGTATTTCAGTGTTGTCAGTGAATTCTAAAATGAGAGTATTTTTACTGCTGGGGTGGAAAAAAAAAACAACATTTTAAAAACAGCTGTTCTAATTTCTGGGGGAAATGAGACTCAAGAACTGTTGGAATATGCAAAGGATAAATGAAGTGCCCACCTTTATATACAAACTGTATGCGATACATCTATTTTTTTAGCAAAAGAAAATGCATGTCTTGTTTTTTTTTTTAAACTTCACACAATGATTTGACAGTATTGTACCAAAAAAACCCATCCTTGCAGGGTCCATCCAGACTATAACATGTAATCTCTCTCTCACACACATACAGACACACGCACACACACACATGAAAATTAATCTAGAATGTCAAATGAACACACCACACAAACTCATGGTATTCACATGATAATGCAGCCTACGCTCTTATTTAAAGGGGAAAATGTAGCTAATGATTCTGGGCCTTAAACAGACCCAAAATGAGCAGGTGGCACATCTGCTACGGATGTGAAATTAAAGTTTGGTCTCACGATTTGCATATACAGTACACTAATGATTCATGTGAACACATTGTTGAGCCCCACCCTCGAGTTTCTTTCAGTCAGACAATATTTAAAGTAGTACTGTAATCACAGAATTTTTATTTCATAGAACCATTTATAGGAAACTAAGTAGGATATAGATGAGAAGTTCAACAAGTCCAGCCATTTGGGAAAAAAAAAACTTTTTAAATTATTTAAAATTGCAAACTGCAACATATGAATTATATTATTTAGCCAAAGGAGCAGAAAAAGGTCATACCCGTGGCGAATAAATCACACAATCTGTGTTAAATCTAAATCCAACACAATATGTTCAACCTAAATCTTACAGGAAAGCTGCACCCTAAAAAGAAAATGTACATTCCTTGGATGTCGGACAGTTCATTCTCACTTTGTGAACATCAATTCTCATGGAACGTTGACAAAAAAAAAAAAAAAAAAAAACAGAACAAAAAAAATTCTCCCTAGTACATCACCCCATCCCCAAAAAAATGTGACTAACTTTAAATCATATCTGAGAACTTGTAAAGGGACAACGGTGAATAATCAACCCCCCCAAACAAATCGCATCTCTGGGAGCTTTCCTAACTTTTGTGTTCACAACTTTTCACCTGACCTGTTTTGTAACATCAGATTCAAGAGGTGAAGTCTTAGCAGGGTTTCAATTCAAGAAGGCATTCATTCTATTGGGATTTCTGAGCTGAGTTGAAACTGAACTGGAATTAATGAGTTCGGTTATTGCTTTGATGAATAGTATTTCCTCTCCAGGTGAAATTTCACGTTGTTTAGATGCATGCTGGGGAAAAAAAAACAGACGTGACTTCAATTGACTTTTGGATAAAAAAAAAGTCCCTGCGCTGTTCATCCTGGAACGTTTTGGAGTGGATTGGCTGAAGAAGCAGCCACATGGCAAAAACAGTGACACGAGTCTGTTGTAACGCAGGAGACGAGTGATTAGCACCGTGTTCACTAAGGGCAAGCCACAAGGGAAAGGGTGCAGAGTTCGGCTGTGCACTTCGAGTGCTGCGTGCTGTAAATCAACTGCGGATCCTTCAAAAAGTCACTTTTTGGTCTTTAGTCCCCTCTGTCAAAGTCTGGCTGTGTGCAGCTTATGCAAATATAGTCTTCCATCTCTGCACGCTCCGCAGACAGTCCCACGCAGACTTGGTGGAACCACTGATTGCAGCTGCCATCACATTGGACCCAGTTTAACTAGAAAGTGAAAAAAAACAAAACAACAAAGAGGATTATTATAGTAAAAATTAGCCAACTAGTTGAGGGTTGTCTGTCTTGTGTGCTGCTTAATCGTCACACACCTCATCTCCTTCCGGCTCCCTGCACCACGGCGCGGCGCACAACGAGTAGTCCTCATCCGAATCGGACGCAGATGCGGAGGGTTCTGACGCTCTGTGCATGGGGGAGCAACTCCTCCTCCTTTCTTCACTCCGGTCATGTCTCCTCTTAGACTTCTTTTTGCAACACCTCTTGGCCTTCCCAGAGTGCTGAGAATCAGAGCTTTCCTTGCGTCGCTTGGTCCTTTTGCTCTGAATGCTCAGTGCCTCTTTATTGTGATTCGAGCCTCCACTCTGTTGACACAAACCCGAGATAAATGTGATTTTGTATTCCTGTAGTTGCCATTAGTCGACTCAAGGAGATGCAGCAGAAACAGAGAAGATCCCCAATTAAGTTAATACCTTTTTGTGGTGTTTTGTTCTCTGCAGCTCGTCATCTTCTGCACTTTTTCTACAGTTGGGTTTGTGAGTGGGCATAGGAGCCAGTTTGTACAGAAGGTATGTGTACAGCTGCTCGGTCTCTGGAAGTGTGACTTGCAGTAGGAACCCCTCCACCATCAGCTCCTCCAGCTCTGGGCCAGGTCCTGCAAAGGGCATTCAGAATTGGCTTCAACATTAAAAAGAAAAACAAATAAAGAAAAAGAAAGAAAACTAACCCTGGACAGGAACACACTGGTGTTCCGTGTAAAAAACGCCATTCTTTGGCGATACTCTTGATCTGTACTTTGCCTGAAACAAAAACGGAAATTATAACAAACGCTAAACAACACCACATGCCTGAATGCAAATCTGACCACCTTTGACACTTCCTCTAGCAGCCCATCCGTACAGGCCTGCTGAACTCTGTGCTGCCATTGCACCGTCCGCTCGATGAGGAAGCGCAACGCGTCTCCCTCGGGCAGTCGGACCCGGATCCTCTGCAGTGACGCCAGCAGGGGCAAGACCTTGTCCAGGGGTGGCTTCCTTGAACGCTGGCAAAAGGGGCAAAGCCAGACTTGGCCGTATTTGAGGTCCGCGCTTGCTACAACGCACCCGCTGTGGAAAAGCTCCCGACAGAGCTCACATTGCACCATGGCCCCTGACGGCGCCTTATGGCAAACACAAACACTAAGTGCACCACAGTTCTCAGCAGAAAGGAGCTTGGATTCGTTTGAAGCCCTCAGAGCCAACAAGGTCTCCATTTCTTTGTCGCGGACGTCATCAAGGGTGGCCATCTGTGACGAGAGAAGATTTTTAATATTCACAGAGATCATGTTATAGGGCTTCCTCACAAGCAAGCGTAATTAAAATGTCAGTCTAATTCATATTAAGTGCAGTAGTATTTGCCTAACATACACTATACGAACCAAATATATACATATTCTCCTGGCTCAGGCTAATTATGGTCCCAAAAAATGATAAGTGTCCTTGAATATTTCCTCCAACAACATCAAATCAAATTAATTATAGTACTTAATGAAGGTAAGCTGACAGTAGAACAAAACCGGTTTTCCTTTGTGGAGAAGAATGACACTTACAGCAGAGGCGGAGTTTTTGCTTTCCGAAAGTGCTTTTTCCACATCGTAGAGCGAGTCCAGCTTTACGGGGGATCTCTTACTGATATGTGTTCCCTCTTTTGTTTTTCTATGTCTTGATCCATGAAGCCCAGCTCCTATGTCACATCTCGGGCACAGTACCTGCAAGTGGAATATTCCCGTATTTTGTTATTTTATGTTAATTGTTCTGTAAAGCGCTTTGTTACAGCTGCAGCTGTTGTGAAAGCGCTATACAAATAAAGACGCATTGTAAAAAAAAACAAAAAAAAAACAAAAAAAAAACTGTCATCCATTAATGAGGAGGTTACTAAAGTACAGTTTCATCAACTCTTTGACCAGATATACCATAGATTAGTTTTGGTAAATACAAAAAACATCAAAATATCACACGTCATATGTTCAAATTTTTTGTGGTGCAGACAGTGAAAGAATGACTGTAAATCCAAGGAATATTACAATGCTTGACAAACCTCCAAAAGAGAAAAGGGTGAATTTTTGAGCAGGAACGTTTTTGTTGCGCTTTCCTTCCAGGCTTGCACGTCACTGACCAGAGCTTCCAATCGACTGAGAGGGTCGAGTCTCACTGGGATACCCTCTGCTCTGAGAACCAGCTCAGAGAGGTTTTCTAGCACGGGAATACGTCCCCCGAGCTGCAATGGCGCAAAGGAAACATTTAGATGGACAACCAGGGTGCTCTCAGTGAAAATGTTCAACAAGAATCCCACTTTACCTGGAGGGCTTCAGCTTCATGAAGCCATTTCTTGGCCTTGGCCACAGCATCCTTCAGTTGCAGGCAGTTTGGCAGATACGCGGGAATAGTTTCCATTTCTTTTGAAGCAGCATCAAGTGTTTCTATACTGTGATACGGACTGCGAGAAGATGAACAAAAACGATCAATTAACTCATTCAATCCCAGCCATTTTCACTGGAGCAACCCCCTCAATCCCAGCGTTTTACTGGATTTTGAATGATCTTGCAAGGCCCACAGAATATTTGGTTCTAGTGCTACATAAACATGGAGCCTACCAAAATAAAGTTTCTTTCAGCAGAAAAAAAAATGTTTCTATCTTTTTCCCTTCTTCAGCAATTGGCATTACAAAATGGCAAAGTTTCACGGAAATGGCGATTCCTGGGCAAAAAACGGAGAAAAAGAGCTTTTTGTAAAAGCATGCATTTCAATCACGTGAGGCACCACTGCCACCTACTGGTCGCTTTTTTACATGATTTACAATGCAAACTGCTTATTCTCATTCACAGATTGCATCAGACCCTCCTCCTCTCTATGAGGCAAAAAGAAGACTTACACTACAAGTACGTCCTTGGCAGGCGGGGCCTAATTTTAAAAAGACGTACAAGTACGTCTTGTGGAAAGAAAGAGTTAATGTATTAAATAATATTAAGTCTTTCGAACTTTTACCTGACACTTTTTTTTTTCTCAACTGCTGCATCTCTCTGTGCCAGCATAATACAGCATTGGCAATTTGACAAGAAGATTATTTATTACGTTTCTTTTGTTTGCTTTGCTGAATAGAAACACTCTATAAAATGTGCAAAGTTAGCTGGGGGGTATGCAAAAATGATGGGAATGTACATAGAGCTTCTTGATGTCTTGGTAAGAGAACAGCTGGGCGAGAAAATTAATAATACTATGAGGTCCAAAAGGGGAGATCTGTGATCAAAGTTAAGTTGATTTTTTTTTTCTATTAAAAAGATATTACTACTAGGACATACATGAAACCTAAATGGATCTTTTGTTATCCATGAAAAATACATTCAAACAAAATAGTTCAAGAAAAAAATGCCTGTAAACTTTAGACAATGCCTTTTACATGTGAAATATTTGACGAGTAGTATCAAGATATAACCCATTACACAGGTAGTCAATGGCTGCGAAACTGATATTTTTTGGCTTGCAAACATGAGCGTGCCTTTGTCCTCACCTGGCTTTCATGAGGCCGAGCATTCGCTCCTCCAATTGCTCAGACACCGTCAGGAGCTCTTGCAGACGAGCCATGGCTCTTTCCACAGAGCTGTGAGGGGCTAAACCCACCCCTTGGTCGATCAGCCTCCTCATGGTGTCCAGGCAGAGGTCGTCAGGCCTGCTGTTGGCTTGCTTCACGCTCTCCAGCCAACGGGCCTGCTCTAGTCTCTCCCTGAGCAGAGGCAGCTGGGGCAGCTCGACATCAAGGCCCAGGCTCAGATCAAGCAGTTCCTGAAGCTCGACCGAGTTGGGACAATCATCAGAGAGGAGCCTTTCGCTGCGCTGTTGGAATTCGTCAACCCTTGTCAGCAGGTCCTGAAAAGGTACAAGCAAATGTACTTAGGTTCTCAGATTAAAAGACGCAGTCAAGCTCTACAACTAATTGTTGAACACCTTCAGTAAAGGTCCTTGTCTGATGTTACATGGCAGGCTGTCCAACTGTTGGACAAAGGATCGCAGCTCCTCCACGGTCAACTCATTCTGGCTTTGAGACTTCCCTCCGCAAGCACGATACCTGTAACATTATCAAAAGGACACAAGTTTCGGAGGGACAGCTACAAATATATAAAATATTTCATAACTGCGGTGTAAAACATACTACCATTAGTGTGTTGAGAGGTAGCACAAATGCTACTCTATATGATTACAAAACTCCGGCGAGGATAAAAGCTGCAGCCTTAATGGACCTCCACAGTACTTAAGAGAGCATGCAGCCAAGCCCATCTGAGGCATTTTGCTCAAGTAATTTTTCTTGTCTATGGTCGTGTTTTAGGGTAATGAAGTGCATGCAGCTATGATGTCGGAAGTAATGAATAGTCTACTCTGTCATGTAACTAATATTCGCGGACGTGTCCATTCACATTTAAAATCACACAGGTAGACAAAATGGGTACCTCGTCTGCCTCTTCCCATTGAGAAGTTGTTGGGCCACCACAGCGACTTTATTAGCTTCGACAGCAACAGCGCGCAGCTGGTCCAAGAGGGTGGTTTGTGGGAAGCCTTTTGTCTCGGCCTGCTCGACCAGGTTGTGAAGCTCTTCCAGACCTAACCGGACAAAGACCATTCGTTTAGCGCATCTAAAAATTGCACAAACATTTCAGACATTTGTCCCGAGTTTTGATCAGAATAAGCCGACTGTTGTTGAATGAATTTCACCTCTTTTGTGGTTTTCTTTCTTCTCCAGAATGCCCTGCACAGCACACAGCCACTCCTTATAGGACTCTGCACGCAGCTTCACCGCTGCCATCATGGGGTATAATTCATCCAGTGTAAATTTGTAACTAAGGAAAAAGTAAGGCCGGAGATTAAAAGGCAGGCTTCTAAAGTACCATTTCCATCACTATCCTTGGAGCAAGCTGAACAACTTGGTCATTCTACAGACACTGCAACTTGAAATAAAATGGACAAAAAAAAAATACAAACATGACAAATTTGGATCATTTTTACGTTTAAAAAAAAAATAATAATGGCATATTTTATTTCTCAATTATAGGGCAACTTTACAATACCTGCAGAGGCAATTATGTAAACGCAGTTTTGATTAATTCTAAGTTGTTTGGAAGAAAATGAATCACTTTTTGCAGGTTTGTTTTCTGACCTGTATATACAGAGGGAGCAGGTTGCTAATTGAAGGTAGGAAAAGAAAAAAAAAAAAAATCGGATCCGGTTGCTGTGGAAACTTAACACTCACTCGAGTATTAGGTTGTCAAGTGGACAGGAGCACAGGTCCTGGACGTGGTACAGGCAGACCACCTTGCCGGGTCTGCAGGCACAAGTAATGCCAGACAAATAGCAAGTGGTCCAACACTTGCAGCATTGACGCTCCTCATCAGGGAGCAGCTCATAATCTACTTGCCGTGTTTGCACCACACCCTGTGGATATAGATTCACAGTCATTAGAGCTGAAAAGGAAAAGGGGGGGGTTCAGTGTTTCCTGAAAATGGAAGTTGTGGTTTCATTCTACTTATCAACATGCTTTGGTGTGACTAGATGCATTGTGCCCCATTAGCTCTGTAATGCTGGACGAAGCAATTAAAAATTGGAGATGAAAATCTAGATCTCGTCACCATTTTGTTAATCTTCTCTCGAAGTTCCTCTTCTTCTTGGACCATGGCATCCATCTCCTTCTGCACGGCGGAAGCCAATTCCACATCTAATGTATCTGCCTTGAAGGCCATGTTGCAGACCATCTCGTCGTGGGAGAAGACGCAATAGCGGTTCAACTGGCGGTAGTGTTTCACACAGCCTCGGCCAACAGGCATCTAACAAGAAATTGGCATTCATTAAAGTAAGACACTGTTGTAGCCAATTTGTTTTCATTGTATTCTTTGATTGCTACATTTCTACATGTCAATATGGAAGTGTTGTTGTAGGAGCTTTGCAGGCTCCTCTGGACATCATGACAGAACAAAGGCTAAAAATTGAGTCCCAATTAAATTGCAGTATTTGAACTCCTGGTGAGTGCCTTACCCAATCCATGGTGCAGAAGTTGACCGCTTCAGCAAAGTTGAAACCTTGGTTAAACCCACTGTGGTACGCTCTGGGGAAGGTGATGACAAACTCTCCTGCACATTGGTTTGTGCGATAGATCTAGTGAGAAAGCCAGAAAGATGGGGAAAAACGTTGAAAATAAACACTTCTTGGAATTGTATTTAGATGCTCATTGGGTGTGCTTGCACAATTTAACCGTAACTAATACACTTGACACGGTCAAGAGAGATTACAATTTAAACATATCTATTATTGCAATTGTACTTTGCAGTGGCATGAATCATATCCAAACACGACCCAAATACGAGTATCTCAGAAATAACAACTAGCATTTTTGTCAAGTGACTACTAAGTTCAGATTTGTCTGAGACCCGTCACACTTGTTCCTGTGTTGATGTGAGGATTAAAAATTGTGTCGCAGCACTGAGCTAGTTACCGGGACGCCGTTGTTCATCAGCGTGTTGGGATTCATGATGGTAACGAGTTGATGAAGGAGGTCTGCCTGAGACTCAAATAGTTCAGGAGCTAGTTTTTTCATGACCCCCTCCAAGTGCTCTGCAGCATAAGATGGTGCCCCATACCAGGTCTTTGGCTCACCCCTGCACGGCCAAAAAGTAAAAAAAGAAAAACAAAACATTTTTAGCAATACAGAGTAAATTGTGTGTTAATTTGAGAAAACTTGCCTCATTTAAAAATAATAATCATCATAATTTTAAAAAATGCAACACATAATTATTGAAACAAGGCTAAATCACTCATGAAAAAAAACAAATCTCTTCAACTTCACAAGACACACTGTACTATAAAAGCATACCAGTGAAGGTAGTTGATGGAGTAGCTCCAGTGGTCCTCAATATGCCAGCAGAAGGAGGAGAAGCACATGCCCACATACAGCCAGGGTAACTTCATTCCGCAGATGTCGGCTGTAATGTGAGTCAGCACTGAGGCATCCAGCACAGGCATGTTGTTAAGATTCCAGCCACTTGTTAGGTAATGCTGTAAAACAGAGGAAGTCTCAAAACTATGGCCTAGCCCACCCGACATCATTTGGTTTGAAAGATGATACAGTGGTAGTGGTCATTTTCTAGCTACCAGTGAGATACGTATTGTTTAACATATATCTTATTTGATAAAGCCTTGCAGCACTCCATTCTACGACTAACATATGACATTACAACAGTTAATAACTTGTCAAATTATGAATGTTCCAAAGGAAGTGTATTAGACTCCACTATGGAGGGGAAATATTATACAAATGCTGCTCTCGTAGTGTATCTATTGCAGTCCAGATGATAGCCATAGTAACTACAGCTTGTACCTCGTCCTCAGGAGACACTTCAAAATGGCCGTTCTTCACAGGGAAACCACTCCCAAACTCCTTGGAGGCAATGTCTGCTCCATATTCTACAGTCACGTCCTCTTCAATGGTGCTGACTAGACGCCAAAACTCCTTCTCCACCAACTCAGTCGGAACCATCTGCAACATGTCAAAAGATCAAGTCATTGAGATTCTCTGGTTATGACAATTGGAGAGTTTCTAGAGGGTGGCAAAATGTCAGACAAGACTTAGCAACGGTTCCAAGTCATAGGAGGCTTTGATCAATGCCATTGTAAATTAAACTGAATTATATCTCTTAGTATTATATGATCAATTTTGTCCACATGGGCCTCCCCCAGCTTCAGTTCCAAGTGTCCCTGTAATTTGTGTGTAATTGTGTACACAGACAAGCAAACAAGACAGCCCCACTCACGTGAACTGGCATGTTGAAATAATCCGACTTAAAGGAATCAGCCATGTCTCCAAAGGTTTGCAAGGTGTAGCTCCTGCTGGCCTGCTCGAAGCCAAAAGCGACCTGAGGTTTGCCGCATTCCTGCAAATTAAAGACAAAAACACATTTTAAACTAAATTGCATTTGTTTCCAGTCACAAGCTGTGTATTACATCAGGACCAGTCCCCCAAAGGTAGTGAAGCTGCGCCTCACCTGCGCTAGGCACTTGGGGCATCTCCAGTCTCCTTTGGGAACTTCATGTAGCGGGGGGATGAGACAGAAAATGTGATAGCTGTCATCACAGCCATCACACAATAACAGGCGGTCCTCCTCGTTTCCATTGTGACACACGAGGCACATGTATTGCTCCACCTGAGTAGGCAGAAAAAACATTTGCTTTCAAACACTAAAAAAAAAAGAACTATGGTGGTCATTTTGGTCATTGTACGTACACTACAAGATACTTACTTTACTCGTTGTACCATTTTTATTGTTATTTAAAACATATTCTTCACAACTTTCTGTAATCGAATATTCCCCAGTCTCCTCTTTCACCGACATGCTCACTGAAACACATGGATGAATTATCAATTGGGGGGGCTTTGAAGCTTCACTATATACTCGTATCGACGACTTAAAATCGCTTGCTCTTACCAGGCTCTGGCTTGGCAACATACGTTCCCATTCTCCTCCTGAGATTTGGACGATTTTTGCGCACCTCCCCGGCTTCGCTTTTAAAGTAGCCTCGCTGCAGAATTGAGCAATATAAGTAAAAGGAAACGTGACACAAAGAGGAACAGGAAAGGCTAAACCGATATAGAAAGAGTCGGGCAGACCACACTCACTTCAGCTCTCATCCGTTTTGCACGGCGAGCGATGCTGCATATCTCCTGAGGCTGCACAGACTGACGCTGCGGCAGGTCATGTGGGGTGTACACCTTATCCTTAGTGTCGTTGGTCAAAGTGGCTCTCTGCAAAGGCAGAAGTTGGCGGGCGGGAGGCAATGAATGCAAAAGGTGAGCATGGTGCAGAAAAATGCACGTTTAGTTTTCAATTGAGTTACCCTCGATCCACTAAAGTATAAACCCATACTGTGTTACATTGCATTTTATAACACTGTAAGCACTAATCCTAAACCACGCCGTGTGATAGAGTCATCTGCTGACAGTGATACCGTGCCATGTGGGACATCGGCCATGAGAACGAAGCTGATAAGGCCAAACCCTAAATAAGAAATCAGTCTCCCCAAAAGTGAACATGGTCACAACAAAGAACAACACTTTGCGGTGGGACATACAGGCTGATTGTCTCCGGTCTGGAAGAGGTTATAGGGGTAGAGGATTCGCTCATAGTGCGCCCGCAGATGAGAGCCCACCGCCCTGCCTGGAGCAAAGCCCATCTTGACGGAGATTTTAGTCCAGCGCCGCTCTCTGCAGACGGCATCGAAACCTCCCTCGTCATTCACCAGCTGAACAACAAAGTATCAAAAGTAGTTTTTTAGGGGATTTGTAGGAAATGTTCACATTGATAAATGTGAATGTGTGTGTGTGTGTGTGTTGGTACAGGGGGAGTTTATGGGAGGGGGTTGTGGGGGCGTGTACAATTTGCAGATACCTTGTTGAGCTGGTAGAGATCTAAACTCTTTCTTTCCAAGTGAGGAATTTTCAGAGTGCATCCTTGAAGCTCCCAAAACTTTGCTATTTGATCCAGAAAGTTCAGTTTCACTCTCGTCTGAGCCTAAAAAAATCAAAGAAGTCCGATTGGTAAAATGCACTAACTTCGCCATAAACGTACGTAGTTTCATGAACATACCTCTAACTCATTGAGCCTTTGAATTCGTGGTGTGAATTTCAATCTTTCAACATCACAGGCAAATGGTGGCTGCCATTCCTAGGATGAAAAAAAATAAATGTTAAAGTTACATGGAAATATGACACACAGGGAACACGCAACTTTTTTGCATGCTCTATTTGAATATTTTCTGAACACTAGAACAACGAGGCTGTGTGAATAATCAACCTATTGTTTTCTTGCTTGAGTAATTAAGTGGACCAATTTTATCAGTTTCGATAATTCACCATCATACATGCTGATCCCATCCACAAAACAAGCAAAAGCCAAAATTCCTATTCACTAATGAGGTGAGCTGAACACCATTTACTACTGACAGCACTGTGACTATTCTCTCTGCGTCACCAACATATCTTACACTAGACCACAAAACTTCCTGCAAAATGTCACAAATGCTGCTGTTGGTAATGTGTTGAGACAGCGCAGCAGAGAAAATAAGAGCAGTTTCACATGAAAATGCTTTATACTGCATACTGTATGTCCCTGTGCTAAATATTTATTTGTGTAAAGAAATGGTTCTGTAAACTGGTTCATCTAATTAAGTTTAATCTGGTGTGCATCGACATGTCCCTGTTGCAGTTGAACTAATGCAAGTCACAAGGTGGATGGGAGATTTGTGTTTGTCTTTGTTTTGTGACAGCCTATTTTCTGTTGCTTTTTCAACATGAGAGGTGCTATATATAAAAATCAATAAAAATTAGTTTGATGGATTGACTGAAGATCCCAAAAAAGCATTTGACCCAGCCCACGATGTAATTCTGAACGCATATAAAATATAGGATGAATCCTCAACAATGGGCCCAAAAATTTACCCATATGCAAAATAATAATTAGGATTGGAAAAAAACACCAAAATTCTGATTTGATTCATATCTTGATTTTTGACCCACCATCCCACATAACATTTATATAGGCAGACATTTGTTTAGCCCCGGTTCAGCCCCTACTACATAATTTTATTTGAAATAATAGGGCTGGGCAATAATTAAAATTCAATATGTATCGCGATAGACACATGATTGATATCAACAGAAAATGCCTTTGATAAAATATTCAACAGAAAAAAAAATCTGGAGAGAAAAAAAATATGGCATTGTATGTGTTGAGGGCAGCGTGCAGCCGGCCCCAAACACGAAGAAGAAGCGGTTAAACCAACAAAGAAGAGGCCACCTAACCAGCTAGCAGCATACTCACACAAAAGCAGTGGTGTAACTTTGTTCATATAAATAACCAGTCGACGCAGTACAACTCTTACATGCTAACCCGACTGCATACCTCTGAATGGATATGTGGTGGACAAGTAAAAGAGTATCTATATGATAAAAAAATATATATATGAAGTTTGGTACCTCTATGCTTTCATATGGTTGTTTCTAGTCTGGACTGGAAGCGCAAATTGGGAGTTGGAACGGGCGTGTCACTGCTCTACCATTACAAAGGCGACACAGGTTGCTGTCTATGAGAGTGGTCTATTTTCTTTTCAAGGTAGCACCAGATTTTTCTTTTGCAGACCATTAAAGGACCAGGTGGAGTGGGGTGGATCTTGAGTCAGGGGTGCTAACGTACATTACAGATTGGGACTTAGCTGCGCCACTACAAAGAAAAAAAAAAGGCAAACAACTTTTTTCCCCCCCTCAAGCTATCTGTGCGGCGCCAAACGGTCTGCTAACCCACAGTTGGGGTGCACTGTTTTAAGAGTATCATGATTTGGTTTCAATACTTTATCTCTACATGATCAAAACTAAACAGATTTGTTTGATTAATGCATCATATTTTTTATCCATTAAGTATGCCTCTCTGAGGAATTCATAAAAACACAAATGGCCATGGAGTTAGACAGTTCTTCACTTTTTTTCCTTTAAGTTTCACCTGTAATTAGATGTTTATAAAAGCCTTCACAATTTTGATCAAAAACGGACACATTGTTGACCACATAAATATTCAGATACAGTGTTAGAAAGTGCTTGGCAAAGGGGCAACTATACCGGTTACTACATTCATGCGACAGCCAAAACACAAAATTGACTCTGAATTTCTGCCTTGACAAAGATGCATGATTTGTGGTAGTTTGAAATGGTTTTCAAATAAATTCATCCGTTCATGAAGCGAAAGAGAGGTAACAAAAAAAGGAACCCCCTATATACAGTACAGTAAACATATACTGCAAATTAGAACCACAATAATGAACAATGTTAAATACATCAATAAATATTACTCAAGACACTGAAAAGTAGAGTCTAATGGTAGCGCTTGATGTTGCATCCAAGGAGTGTATATGTGCCCTAAGTCTAGAGCAGACATTTTTAAGCACTAACCTGAACTGTGTAGTTACCAGAAACGACTTAACAACAGCAAACACATCTTTGTTGTAGAACATTTTGAAAACAATACAGTATAATACGGGCTACTTGCATCGAGGCCTCAAGAGTCGTTAGCCCTCTATTGTGCATAGACAAACTGAGAACGTCGAACGGCACTGTAAATGACCTAATAAAAGGACATTTGATCATCCTTTGACAGCACCAATCTGAATCGAACACTATCTTTCCCCAACGGACTAAGTGAACAATATATGTTGTACATTTGTTGACTAATCAACACTAAACCAGCCATTTCCTGATGTCAGCTCATAAAGATCATCCCATTCGACCCGTGAAACACTTGCATTTCAGTCCTCTAAATAAATTCAATTATGTAACACCCCGGACGTTGTTATTTATATTTTCGATAAAAGCAAGCGCGTGTATGTTTGTCAATTTATTTCAGTCCAATTTGGGCCTTTATTGCATTAGTGGACTAATAAGGCGCGGACACACCCTTGACAAAGCTACGGCTCATGCCAAACACAATCCATGACGAATAAAGTTAGCGAAATAACCTGAAAGATGAGTCCGTGCTGTGTTCAAAGACTCCGCGTTTGGCCAATATTCAAGTTAAGCAAGGGGGACTGAAGCCACAATTATCATCCAATTGGAACAAAGTCAGCAAAGCTACAAGACAAAAAGCAAAAGCGATGCCTACTTCTAACAGTAAATGTTGACAAATGACAATATGTTCGCTGTTTATTTTAATAGTAAGAGGGGGGTGGGGGTGAACAGTGCGGCCATTGTGATAAAGCGTTCTTTCTCTCCATAAACAGTTGGTCCCCTAGCACGTAGCGATGCCAGGACCGTCGCTGTGCACCGGACAGGCGATTCTTCGAAACTAAAACAAGACATACAAACCCATCGAATTGAAACGAGCAAACAAACACGTTTTGAAGCCAGGAGGTGCCAAGATACTGGAAATGTATGACGCCAGTCCAGTTAGATCACTTTGCCTTCATGTAAACAATATCAATGATTACTGCATGTATAAAACGCTGAACCCTTCTGTTTTTCATATAACGTTGTGACCGAATGTTTGACAGTGTGGGGCGTCGAAATTACATTTACACTTGGGTGTTTTCGAGCTGAAAGGCTCGTCGAGCGGTTACGTTAGAAGGTTAGCAAACAGAACACACAGCTAGCTGACAATTCAACTCTCGAGCCCCCACTCCGCCATGTTGAAAGCTGTCTTAAAAAAACATAACTTTGACTGGGACTTGACGCTCTCTCCCTTGGCCAAGCGCCCTTGAAAATTGAGCCAAATATTAAGGGAAGCTCACCGGTGGCGGTCGGACTTTACAGATGCCAGTTTTCTCTGCAATGGGTCGTATTTTGTTGATGTAGGCAAAAGGATCAGCAAATTCCTCCCAACTCGGCTCAAAAACAGGACACTCCGGGGGAGGAATGAACTCATTTAGATGAGATTGAGTCATTCTTGCATCTTCGTTGTGATGCTCGCTCAGTGATGCCCAATGGGTTGCTCACACTCAATTTGTTCGCTTTGTAATCCAGATTTCAGTCCGTATCCATTCTCCACTCATTCAACTCAAAGGGGAATTATCTAGTTGAAAGCCATAGGTTGACAGAGCTATGTGCTTCCGCTCCAAAAAGTAGATACCCAGAAATGACTCGTTATGAACGTTTTCGCAGTCGAAAAATGACCTAATTATACACAGACGTTACTTTTAAGTATTATTAGTATTATTTAAACCGTGTTAATGTACAATTTAAAGTTTTTAATCGAATAATAACACAAAAACGCCAAGTAACTCGCGAGGCTCGGATTGCATACTTTAAACGTCATGTCAGGTTATTTCAAAACCGTACGAAATTAACTTTGGCGAAGTTAACCCTTGCTTAGTCCTTTGTACCCAATATATTTCTATTTAAGGATGATTGATTACGTGCTTTGCTTTTGGCGATTACTCCCGTTGTAAAGGTTTGGTTTAGACACCATGAAACATGGAGGCTTCGTTAGTTTACGAGCAAGTGCGATGGGTTGGCTGGACACTGTCTAACTCCGCCCGGCTGGGTCGAAATAATGACATGGTACTCAAATCGAACACACCTACCATATCAATCCGCTTCGACCGGATCTTTGTTTTTAAATGGTCGAGAGGAGCCCACCGATTGGTAGGCACAATCCATAGTATAGCGGTTCTTTTAATATTTAAATATGAATGCTATTTATGCTTAACACACACACACGCATATTTTTTTTTTGCCATCTACCATCTATAACAAGTGTGTGTGTGTGTGTGTGTGTGTGTGTGTGTGTGTGTGTGTGTGTGTGTGTGTGTGTGTGTGTGTGTGTGTGTGTGTGTGTGTGTGTGTTTAGCATGGACTGTTCATTGTTATTAATAACAAATCGAGCCAAACGGGCGTAAACTAACCATTTGATTGACAGCATCACAGCAAACAAACGACAACAATGACCTCAAGTTCAGATAAGCTATAACGGCTACGACGATGTAATGACGACCCCAAGTGGTATGCAGATTACTTTACACCTTCAACAACAAATAAATTGTTCTTTTTTACATATTTGAAATTTGCTATCTTACAGTATCCTCCTGAAACATTTTATAATAGCTCAATATGGAAAAAACAAAAACAAATATTTCATTTCCCAAGGTGCTGGTAATATACGTGCTGAAATACAATCCAGAAGTGTTAATTTTAAAATGTGTATTATTGTACTTAAGTTTCTAATAATTTCTCCCGGCCAAAATATGCCAATTAACACACCAATAAGCCACAGCACCGTATGAGCGCTGTAATAAATAGTCTGCCTCCTCAAATGTAATAATGTAAAATAATAATATACCATAATATATATGTTGACACTGCCAGAGGTATAAATTAAACAAGATAATTCTTGTTGTGGTAGTTTGCAGCAGTATAGAACCTGTCTGTGCTGTGTCCGGTAAGTTAGTCTTGTATTGGATCTCTTCATATTGTGTAAGTGGCCGTAATGTTGTACCTGATTAATGTATAATACAGTCACACAAGTAATCTTGACCTTCAGGTTACGCACAAGACATAATTTTAAAAGTGTGAAAGTTGAATATTTTTATTAGAGTACAACAATGGTACAATGGTCTGTGTGACAAAAAGAAACAGTAGAGACATGTTTATCAATCCAATATGTGTTTTTAAGGCTCAGCTCTGACAGTAAAGCCATCCAGCACATAAACTGTATTTATTTTACAATTCATTCTGTGTTTCATTACGCTTTAAAACTAGGCATGATTCACTCGGTCTATTGCAACATAGTAACCTATCTTATCATCCAAACAGTGCCAGCCGATGGGTCCGATCTCACAGTCAGCGCAAATGAGATACTTGATTCTTCCGACATCATTAGTGAAGCCCACATTCTCAAAATCGAACATATCACCCACTAACCAGTGGGCGGTCAGTGTGTCCCTGTCCACTGAGTCCTCTGTGGCGCTGAGATTGCTCTTTTTACGCATGGATGGCAGGATAAGCTGAAATGAGAAAACAACACAGCTCCAATCAAAAATGTGCTCATCTTTGAAACCGTGGAGCATGATGAGCATGGATTTGTGAAATGGAAAAAAATGACTCCACAAAGTGACTTCAGAATGACAGAGACAATTTTTCTTACGCTTCAAGGTGAAAAAGTTGTCATATTTTGAGTTTAGTTCATTGTCACTATACATTGCTCACATCTGGATGCTCACAAGTCAAAGCAAAAAAAAAAAAAAATCGCCCGAATGTCAGCTTCGTATCTTGAAAAAAACTAAGGTCGGGTCACTTGAGGGGAGGTTCGGTGACACTTGAGTTTTTCCACAACAGCACCTCACTGCAGTCACCTTCACTTGCCTCTTGTTCATGGATCTCTGCCTTCACTTTTGTCTTTCGTAAGTCCCACTGACTTGGCCACTGAAGACCATTTCTTTTCCTTCCAAAAGCCTTGCGTTGTGCCATAGTAACAATAAGCGAGTTTAGAACAGTGTGTCAACCAACTGTCAGGGTCAAGAACAGGCCAACCTAGATTAGACTTTGCCAGAAAACATCTAAAAAGCCTTCCACGTTCGGGAATCACATTCTGTGCACAGATAAAAACCAAGGTCAAGTAGTATCAGAATGAAAGGATGAGAAAAAACACGGAGAAAAAAGAGGAGGAAAAGAACAGCTCATGATCTAATACAAGCCGCATCATGCTTTTAACATGGAGGAGGCATGGGCATGGCTGAAATGACTGTTGAGAGATAGAACAGACTGTAAAAGCAACTCAATGCCGAGTCTGAGAAAACAGGCATAGTGGCGATATTAAAACAAGGACACCAAAAAGCAGTGTGAAACTTTTCCCAACATGAATGTGACCTACAAACTGTACAACTCAACTGAAAAAGAAGAATTTTTGCGAGAGGGGAAAACAATAGTAAACAGTTGAGAAAATCTGTTTTCACAAGTGTGCACACCCTCTTATTACAAGGCGTGTGACTTTATTCAGAATTAACAAATCACATTCAATCTTACATGAGGAGGGAGTCAACACACAACTGTCACAATCTGAAGTGTCTCTGATTAACACAAAAACATTTTGGATGTTCGAGTAGACTTTTCCTGGCATCTTTTTTTCCTCAAAGCCTGACGGTTTTGTGCAAACAGTGAAACTGTTCATCCCCTCCACTTTGTAAAAGGTCCAAGGTCTAAATGAAGAAAAAAAGGCTGCCAAAAAACTCAACCTTAGTTTCTTTGAACCATATCATGTTTTCTCAAATGCATTTGGAAGATTTTAAGTTTGTTATTGAAAAATTATGAAGGGGTTGGAAGAAAGACTCAAGTCCCATATTCCTGGTATAGAAGCCCCTCTGCCTCCCCTCCCGCCTCACATTCCATCCATAGTATAATTTAGCAAAATATTTATTTCCTATGTGTTCTTTATGCATTGATATATTGTTATATGATATAAAGCTCTTTCGTGGCTTATGTAAAGTGGTTCTTTCAGTGGCTCATATGACTTTAAGGTAAAGTTTTTAATTGGCTTACACTGATGTGACACATGTTGAACTTGTGACTTTCCCAATTTTAGTGCCATGTATCAGGCAGTCAAATGTTAGATGTGTTGAGCCATTGTGTTCTTTCACCCTGACCATTATTTCATCCAAGTTTTGCGGAGCCCTTTCCAACTCAGTCACAAAGTGCCCTCAAGAGTTGCCCAGTGCGATCCGGACAGAAAGCCTTGAGGCGCTGTGTGATGCTTTGACTACAAAATGTGATTGTTATGGTGTTATCTGAGGATGATAAAAGCTTAAGTACTGTATGAGAACCTATTGTCATTATAGCTTGTAGAGCTCCCCGACCGAGATTAAGCTGATGAATATTAAACAGTTGTGACTTTCATCTTGCCCTACGGAAGTCAGTCACATGATTTATTTAAGACAACGTTTACACCATATGTCCTTCATGACAAAGCCCACCCATTTGGTATTCATCCTTGGGATGGGCCACGGCTGGGAATCAAACCAGCACCTTCTCTGGCAGCATGTGCCACTTCACCACAAGAGCAGCTGATAAATATCAAATTTACATATATATTGCATCCTACGGATACAAAGACAACGTATTTCTGAAGATTTTTTTATTAAAACAGTTCTACAACACCAATCGTTAAGAAATGTAGGCAGTCTTTTTTTTTTTTTTTGTCAAGGTGCAGTGTTATTCTCATTGCTTTTCGGCAATAATTACCAGTATTTACATAAACTGCAAAGACAAGTTTTCTTTATGGACTATTATTACTCCCTGTACCTCTATTGTCATAAACAGTCATTATTACATAGTCAGAACAATAAATGTAATCGTGACATTAAACACTGCATGGTTTTCCAAACGGAGTTCCTGTAATTTTGGCCTGGTACAGTGTACAATAATTTTCTAAAATGATCTTTACACAAGCAGGAATTCAGCCGATTTGGAGTCAACGGCTAACTTAAAATGCATGCTTGGGGGATGTAGGAGGAAGACTGCGGAACCCGAAAACAAAATTATGCAAGCATGGGAGAATATTGAACCTCCAGACAGGGAGGCCACAGACGAAATTTTAACCACTACCCTCATAACTGTGAGGCAAACGTTCTAATCAATAGGGCACCGCGCTGTTTACTGTCACCCACTATGCAAAATTTAATTTTAATGTCCCTCTTGTCCGTTTCCTAAAAGTGGGTGCAAACAAAACTGAATGATTGATCGCACTGCTTCTGACGTGGGCTAATGCAACTACTGTGCTTTGATTATTCTATTCTAACCAACTGACCTCTTTCTCCGCGAACACAGCCATTCCCGGCGACAGCACCTTGGATCCGCATCGTTGGCATAGAACAGACTTACTGTTCTTCCCGTCCTCAGAGACCAGGTCGGACCTGTCGACGCTGTCTGTAGTCTGTGTGTTGTTGTCCATCTCGAGATCTAAAACTCACTTAACCGACAAGAACAGTTCAGAACAGGGCGCGTAGTTCACTTGCAGATTATTCACACACCGCACTAAATCGATATTTTTTTTTGCGTCTTGCTGCACTATTCAGTATCCATTAAACAGTGACTGGTTTAAGGCAAATGTTGCAATAGCGAGGCGTGGTTGACTAGTTAAAGATGACGGTAACAAGATGAATTACCAGCGTTCGGTACGAGCCGGATGTGGTAATTTTAATGATTACATCCCCTAAAAACATGAGAACACAAACATCCTTATACAAGATATCAGTTGATATTTCAGTTCAATACTGTACATCGTTGTTCTAAAAACAATCGCGGTGTCACTTAAAATTCGTTCCCTCGCATTAATTTACAAAGCCTATGGTTACGCTACGATCAAGTAATAAGACAAAAGTGAAAAATCTTCAAGCTATTCTTCAAGAAATATATTTTAAAAAACGTACCTAGGCAGATTGGGAAAAGAATGACTGAGTATAACGTAAAAAATGAGAGCTTACCTAGAGCAAGGAAATCATTCTGGTTTGTCTTGGACTCTACCGTCCACTCTCTAAACGAGCTCGTTCAGAAAAAATCCTATTTGTTAATAGTTCCGCACTACATATGCGGTTAGAGCGTTTCACACAATACATAGTTATCGACTACATCTGGCAAAACTAAAATAGGAACAAAGGAAACACACACACACACACACA
>NW_017805625.1:6682231-6714713 GCF_001891065.2 Hippocampus comes | reverse complement strand
AAAAATCCCATTCCAATCGGTCAGCAAGGGAAAATGCTTTTGATGACAATTAGTGCATGCAAGGCGGATGATATATATATATATATTTTTTTTTTTAAATGGGATGTGAGTGTGACTACGAACTCGATCATCAGTGAGAGCCCTACAGGTCCCTTCAATGAGATTAGCTCAATGGCAGCGTGCTCGCTGACCAAGTCAAAGGTAGTGGGATCAATCCCCAGTTCTTCACAACTGTTATTGGTGTACATTTTACGTTGATTTAAAAAAAAAAAGGGGGGGCGCTTTCGCACTGGTGACAATACACAAAACAGTAAGAAAAAATAGGACTCCTCTGTACATGTGGAAAAAAAATTTATTACAGTATTTTCCCCCAAGATTACGATTAATAAATAGTTATGTCTACATTTCAATGAAATGTATGATTTCTCACTTTCTACACAAGACATAACACAAAGTCGAGAAACACCTTTTAGTCTGTAATAAAGCTTAAGTTGATCTAGAAAAAAGTAGTCTTAAACAGCAGTTGATACAACCGGTCCGTGGGGCTGTAGTTCAATGATTTGTTTTGATTGTATATGGCAAGGAAATCAAGATGAGTCTACATCTGGAAATCACTGTGGATCCCTTGACTGTTCAGATAGGCCATTTTGTTTAAAACATTTCCATTGGCCTAAGGCACAGGAACACTAAAGTTTTGTACCAATCACACGTAACGTTTAAAACCCCATTTGTTAATTAAAAGTTTTGAATTGAAGAATACGGAAGAGGCGCATTTGCTATTTACACCTCAGATTGCATCTGAAATTGAACACAAAAGGAAGCTCGCAACTGACAAAAACACAACTTGACCCTCCACGTCTGTACATTGTGCGTAGCCTTGGACCAAAATCTACACATGAGAAAAGAAAGGATGTATTGCCTGGAAAATAACAGCTAGGAACTTCTTTACATTTACAAGTTTCCATCCGGTCTTTCTTTTTGCACAACTGCTGCAAATCTTTTCTCTGATGTGAAACAAGTTGGTTTTGGGACCTTTTCTCAGATAAAGTTACGTATCAAATGAAAGTTAACTCTGAAAAAAAAAAAAATCATGTAATATAGGAAATGGTGTGATGAACTTCTCTCTGTTCAAATACCAGGCAAATAGATTTTGGTACATTACCCTCGGCTTTCAGAGTCTTACACTCTGTGGTAGTCCGCCGTATTTCAACCAATAGTTGAACAATAATTGTTAGCATAGTAAACGTCTGGCAACATCCATCCATACTAAATGTAACATTTTATACTCATTCAAATACACGGATGTCTCTGTTTCTACATTGACCTGGATTGTTGTTCTGCACCGAAACAACTTGACAGTACATTCTTCCTCAGGCCTGGACAGACCACGTGGGAGAGAATGATTGATTTATAATGTGCTCCCACTGCTACAGTACTTTTTAATAATACTCTTCTTACCATTTGCCACATGCCGAAAATCTGAGACCAACAGGTTAGTGACCATCAGTAAGAGGGAGGTACTCTTTCCAATAAATCGATCTTACTTTAGATGCAAATTTCAAGTTTCATTCTTGAAAAAGTAGTGACTGTGGACGATTCCCCTCAGGTGCTTGTTTGGCTAGTTAATGCTACTTCTTTCGAGCAAAGATAAGCCCAAGCAGAAACCAAAGCCCTCCGAAGCCCTCACCACCATTTGAGCAAACCAGAAGTAAATAACGAGCAATAAGTGACTATAAGGAATTCCAGCAGCATTTGTACTGTTTTTGTGTGTGCATGAATGTGTGCATGTGGTGTTTGTGGGGGGCTATTCAGAAAACAAGTCACAGTTAGGCCGCTCAGAGTAGAGTGTCATCTGTGCATCCTCCCTCCAGGCCATAGCGGAACTCCTGCAGGTTGGAAACGCCGTAGAAATGGATGAAGGCTGCTGCCACGACCAGAACATGAAAAATCTGATGGGAGTGGAACTAAAAGCAGAGAGAAATACATTATGAGTACAAACAATAAATTGCATCTAATTCTGTGAAAATAAGCTTTGCTCACACATGAAAGGGGGCCATTCACCTATCTGCAAACTAACACTAGATCGGCATCACAGGGTCTTGTAAATTATTGAAGATGCTGGTATCATGTTTCAGGGTTGAATTGTTACTACTGTTTTACTTACATGTCTCCCAATACAGTGGGTACCTTGAGTTAGGAGTTTAAGTCCGTGCCCAAGCTCATAACCCACTTAACTCAAAATTATGTTCCCCATTGAAGTGAATGAAAATACAATTAATGCATTCAGGCCAAAAATAATATGAATTGATTATTAAAATAATCGTTAGTTGCAGCCCCCAAAACACAATATCTTCAGGCCCATTGTACCCAGCTGAATTTAAACACATACTGTAGCTATACAGTACACCGGTTGAAGCCAAAGGCGAAAGCATTGTTTACTCAACAAGGCTTTGTTGAATTCACATTTCCCCATGTTTCTAACATGAAGTGTGTGGCTAAGACAAGTAAAAAAAAATTAAAGTCCATGTCTGTGTGGTGTTAGTGAAGCGCAAGGGTCAACAACGTGGTGCCCTTGGGCACCAGATAGCCGCAAGGTGTTGATGGGGGGGATGAAATACTTACCCATATGTCACACTTGCCAGGAAAATAGCGTTCGGGTATCCTGGCTGCATAAAGACCAGCACCAGTAATATACATGGCCCCCATCAGGTAAAACCAACCCATCTGGCCAACAGTGGTGGCCTTAACGAAGCCCTCCTCAATGGTGAAGTGCATGGTGGGAACAATGCCACTAAGTCCCAGACCCATAAACACACCTAAAGACAGGCCAAAATAGCATTTTAAATCATTTTAACCATGTTAATATGCAATGGCCACTTTATTTGGAAGAGGCCAAATAGTATGTCAAATACTCATTGAAACACTATAGTGTGGCGATGGTATTACCTGCTCTGGTGGGTCTGTGTCGAGGTGTGGAGAAGCGGTCCCACTGGGCCACTATAATGGCGGCAATGCCGAGTACACAAACAATGGTGAGGTAGATAAGTCGCGGCTGAGGAGAACAATAGAAGGAGTAGTACAGCCAGGGCACGAAGGAACCCATGATGAGGAGCGCGATGCCTGAGTAGTCAAGCCTGAGGGACAAATGAAAGATTCATCGGATCCTTTCCGAAACACAATCTGTGCACTAATTCTGCCTCTAACAGATGACGAGTCAGCTGACACTGTCGGACATGTATTCATTCAACAGTCAGTTTATTATTATTGGCTGTAGATTGCAGCGGTGTGTAACTACACTGAAATATATAGTAGTTCGGTCTTCTTTCCTGTAGTCAAAGCACAGTTCCAACATTTATTAAATTAAATATTTTTTTCTGTTTGTATAATACTGTGCAAAAATCGACCATAGGATTTGTTGTTTTAGCGATGTCAGGATCATATATAACTACAGCTGTTGTGAAACTGCAATACGAAGAAAGATGTATTGTACTGTTCAAGAACCCCATCAAGGTGAAACTATTAATAAAAGTGAAAAGATTTGTTATTGGGTTTGCATATCAATTCATTCATTCATTCATGCAGGCTAGTTTCTGCTGAACCAAAGAGTAAGAACAGACAGGAGCCAATATTATCTTAGTTGGTGAACGATTCTATTGATATCAAATTGTGACTTTGAAATGATAAAAAAAAAAAAAAAAATACACCCCTTCATCTGCACCCTTATTCAGATCATTATTAATGTAATTCCTAGTTTCCTGCACTATCCGTCGACAAAATTGTGTGGACATTTTTTGGGTAATGTTGTTAACAGTACGTGTCATGCCATTTAAATTATAAAACTAAATGACTGACGTGAAAGTGGGTACAGTAATTAAAAAAAAGCCAACGGTGGTTTTCGATTTTTCACTTTCTGTGAAAATTTGCTATGGGGGGAAAAAAAAAATCTGGAAAAAAATGTCATTAAGCAGGAAGCTGTGAAAAGTGACTAACACGGGTTTCCACATAAAACAGGGAGTTCGGTTACCCTCCCCCCAAAAAAGAGATGGATTTATTATATACCAGAAAGAAACAAAATTGTGTATACACTAATTATAGGGGCATTTTCGAGAATTTCTAGCACCCATGGTGATGGTGCATACAAATTCAAGGTTTTTTAATCTATGAAGTTAAGATGGAGACGCTGTCAAATTATTTTGTAATTTATAAAGAGCTGAAATATGAAGAGGGTATTCATGAAAAGTGCTTCGAGACTTACTTGGAGAAGGTGCGAGACACTTTCTCGGAGTGGCAGTAGACGGTATGAAAAAGCCAGGAGAAACTGAGGCAGAGCACAGCTCCCAGGAAGAACATCCCAAACACCACTTTCTCTTGAAGCGGAGCCATGAAATACATGTTGGGTCGCAACATGGTTAACGTGCCCAGACACAGGAATAAAATCAGCCCTGGGGGAGACCAAAACAGTTCCGCAATGTTCTCTCTGGCTCACGTGTAAAACAAATATATTCACACCGACTATAAACCCATGACAGGAATACAGTCCTGACATAAAAAAGCGATCTTAAACAAAACACACGTAATTTGCATTCTGACCTAACAGATGAGTCCAAATGTTTCCGGTCTCTGTGTGAATTCGGAAGATGCTTCCAAAGCAGGCCCGGAATGACGGCATGGGGGGGCGATGTCCATGCAGGAGGTAATCGTTGTCCTTCAGCCACTCTGGCAGGACATGGAAGGGAATGACTCTCCAGCGCCCCTCCCAAACCTTCACAAAAAATAAATAAATAAATACATGTGCAAATTCATATCAGTGTGGGATGTAAAAAATTGTATGGAAAAGGGAGAACCACAAGATCAATTGGTCGGAGCAGTTTTTCACATGTGCTGCCCTAAGTTTTAAACAGAATATTACACAGCGTGGGCGGATAATTCCAATTCGGCACTCCCTCGAAACAAGTCAAATCGAACAATAACATGGCTTTTTTGCATATGCTGCCCCCCCTCCCCCAATAATTCGCTCAGCTCCTGATTTATTTTCTGTAACATGTATTTTTTTTCCACTAATACTTCCAGCGCATTAAGCTTCATGTGCTTGTGACGCTCTTCCAAATGTTCCAAATTGAAAACCGTCACGGATACCGAAAGTGCAACACCCTCTTTTAAATATGACGGTCTTGATTACTTTTACACAGGCCTGCTGCACACAGAGTAACTTGACTGTAACCTCGAACCAACCAATCACAGTTCGTGACTCCCGACTTCACATCTCGGTAAAAGTCGTGGAACACGACTAGAATGGATGCCCTGAACAGGAACAGTGAAGTGACACTAGGTAGATTGTCAGAGAAGAAAAAAAAGTGAGCTGTTTTCATTTAGGTACATATTATGGAACCAGAAGTTGCGGTTTCAGAAGAGAGGGCGGAGCCACGCATATTTCAACACCTCTGCACTAACTGACAGGTACTGTTAGCAATTTGAGGGTGTAGAAGGGAGTCACACCTTGTGACATTGTGTTTTGCTGTCTATTTGACTTTCACTCTCAGGCAACAATCACGTTCTACTGCTTTATTGTGTTCGACTCTGCCTCAAGCTTAGTTCCCAAGTGTGGTTCCTTGCCCTGTCGAGTTACCAAAAGTTTATTCATGGTCCCAAATGGAATGTCACACTTACTTTATGTACAAATTCTTCCATCTTTTCCATGGCATGGTGCGCCTGGAGTGGTAAAGTCAGAACCTCTCCCACCTCATCATCATCATCATCCTCCTCCTCATCCGCAAGCATGGCTGCTCCCTTTAACGAGAGAGGATTACTGAAGCTAAGCAGAAATAATTTTCTCAGTTTGGGGATTAGGGGGGAAAAAAAAAAGTCATACCTCTGGATGGACACCTTTGGAGGCCGGCGGGCGAACCCCTCCCTCCTCCAGCAGCGGCCCCAATTCCATTAGTTCCACATCCGGGACATGGCAGTCCTCTGAGATCCGGCAGTCTGCATCACTTGCAGACCCGTTTCGGCCTGACATAGGGAGACTGCCTGATGACCCACTCTCAGTCCCTGTATTCTGCTTCAAACTGTACACTTCAATTTCCTCCTGAGAAAAATACAAAGTTCAAAATTCAGTGTTTTGGTGAGATATTTTATGATTCTCACAGTGAGTAAACACACATAGATATAACATGCAAACATATGTTGTTAATAGCATTGCCCAGCATTTACAGGTACATTATTTGTAGCGAATAAATACACATTCCCGACCAATTCAGTGAAATGGTTAATTTACTTACTGCAGCACACCTGATGATCTCTCATGACACATTAATGCACTGCGGCACAGTGGGTAGGCCTGCTCCACGCAGTCAAACAAAGACTTATAATAATGCTCAAACCTCAAGTCCATTTGTTTTGGCTGAGAGACACTTTACTAAATTGAACTAAAGTGCAGTCATACTCAGTAATGAAAAGAGATTGGTTATATCCGTGCAGAACTGGATGAATTATTGCCGAGATAGAAAGTTCGCATTTTGCATAATACAATGTTCTGTTGCCTCTACTGGCACTTGTTTTTAATTGTGACTCACATTAAGTTGCAGAAGCGTACAAATATGTCACCGACAGGCCACCAAATAATTAATTTACAGCCAGTTGACAGTGGACAATTTGAAGTTGAGGTTATTCCATGCAACACCAACTCCTGTAATTTAGAGATGTTTCTGTTATTGCATTGAGATAATTAAGAATAATTAATCTCGCGGTTGAGATTTACACGCTCTAACAAAAGTGTTCTTGGAGTGAAACTCAAAGAGGCTTTACGTTCCAATAAACATGGACTAATCGTTCAATTGAGAGCAACGCAAAACAGATGAGATTGACGATTAATTAGGTTTACCATTCCATGACATACATCTTGATAGAAGTTTCGTAATGAATCCACCTGATTGTAAAATTTCAGAGAGAAAGAGCTCGGTTCACCTTTCTCAATCGCGATTAAGGGTCAATGCCGAGATGACAACCGAACAACAGAACGTGCAAACTGGGAACACAGCAAACGCTGGCGGGCAGACAAACAACGGATGTGACTTTGCAGAGCGCCAGACCCAATTCAGTCCCGCAACAAAACAAAACGTAAACAACAAACGCAAGATACCGATGATTTGATGAATTTATGTTCCTTCGGTCGCTTACCGTTTATGTCACGGAGCAAATCCTAATTTAGCAAGAGTTCAAAACAAATGTGTGCTGACAGATCGCTCATATTTCATGTCGCTAACGTTACCTTTAAGCTAGCGCTGAGCTGGCAAACAAGCGACAGTTTGGGGTTTAATTCGTGACAATTATTCGGCTTCTAAGAGAAAAGAAAAAACACTTGCCACTACAATTGCATTCAAGGCACGCAAATTACCTGACAAGGTAGTCCTCAAACCGAGGTGAATTATTAATCGAAAAAAAAAACACAAAATACAATCCTTTCCGGAAGTTACGATCTCTTCCGCATAGTTAATCCATATCCTTCAAAACAAAAGTAACTATTCGTTAACCATTCACTTCAAAATAAAAGATACAGTTGTTATACGGAATGACTTCCACCCTTTAACGAGCCAACGCATATTAACTTAGAAAAATCTGACGACACACCACCCCACAAAGATGTCACAAAAGTACTGCACATGTATTGAAATAATGATTATTTCGTCTTATTTTATTCAGGAATATACTTACACCTTGTCAAATCTAGGCCTCTAGTTGCTGGGAGAAAAGCTATTATAGTATTCAGTTGTATGAATGGCAACATGTTCAATGGTACCTTCTGCCATTTCGTCCAAGAGGATTTGACTGGGGTAGCCCAATGGTCAAGTAGTTTGTGCATCAACCTCACAGTGCAGAGGTTGTAGGTTCGATCCTGGCTCCGGCCTCCCTGTGTGGAGTTGGCATGTTCTCCTCGTGCCTGCATGGGTTTTCTCTGGGTACTCTGGTTTCTTCCCACATTCCAAAAACAACGGAACACTCTCAATTGTCCTTAGGTGTGAGCGTGAGCCCTCGATTGGCTGGCAACCAGTTCAGGGTGTCCCCCCCCCCTACTGCCCCAAGACAGCTGGGATAGGCTTAGGCACCCCCTGTGACCCTCGTGAGGATAAAGCAGATCAGAAAATGAATGGATTTGATCGTTCGGTCTGTCACTATTGATTTTTGAAATAGATTTTGCAGTAATAAAACACTTTTCAACCAATTGAGTGAGATTGGATAATTCCAACAACATACCTGATGCACTTTTCGATTATTTTGTGCAAAGCTTGTGACAGATACAGTATTTACTTGAGTAAAATCTTGAAATTAATGTAAAAGAAACTCGAAAATACATTTTGATTCGGACTGTTCTTATAGCTTTCCTTGATCCTTGAATGCAATGCGTAAAATACAACTGTAAATTACAACAGTTGAACAAAAAAGACCTGACTCAGCTTTGCAGGCATCTTTCTTATATTCTTCTCAAAATTCTGTTTTACAGGTTTAGTTCTGTCGCACCGCAGTCCACCAGCAGTTTATTTGCGAGGCCTCATACTTTAGATTTGACCAAGAAGCATCAAGTAAAAGTCAAAGTACAGTCCATATTTGTCCATCTTTGCGCCAGTGACTCCTAAGTTGGACTGCACACGTGCGCGCATTCCTTTATAACATCAGGTCAACACAAAGCGATTGATATTCAGCAATGAAAGCACCGGTAAAGAGAAGAACGTATTGATTCCACAGGAAAATATTCTGACATATGCAACAATATTACAACACGGGTTCCATTTCAGCCTCAGCATCTAAAATAATACAACACACAAGGAAGCATGATCGTAGTCTCTTTTATACACGTTGTTTACTGTATCAGCCATTCTTAAACTCACTCTGCAGCTTCACTGATTTCAAGTCTGACTTCAGGTGATTTCACAAGGGTGAATAAATAACTGATAAATACATAACAGTGAAGAGCTGTGAGTGAGTTGAGTTAAAATATACATGCTTCTACTTTGTGACACATATGCAATATTTCACACGGACGACACAAAAATGTTGAGCAGTTCTGGAGCAAACTAGTTTGGTCTGCAGTAATCTGCAATCGCACATATTTTTCATTTGACATGTACGGAACATAGCTGCCACGCATTAAGACTTTTACTACCATTCTACTTTGAACCTCAGGTACCGACGTCTATAACAGCGCAGTAGCATAGTTTCAACTAGTTAAGTCATAGGCAGATCAGTATGTAACATTAAATGGCACAGAAGCAAGAAATTGCTGGGAAACAAGACTATTCTGACAATTTAAGATAAATGATTAAGTGGCAAAACGGGCATGCTGATTGATGCAGCAAACAGAAAACAGTATTCTCCATATACTTTTGGGCACATTATTCATTTGTATTATCTTACAATGGTGGCTCATATTCTTCATACAATTACTTGGAATAGACTCCAACAATTCATAACTGTTACACATGGTGTCAAGTTAGAGACACATAATGGCTGAAAGGTATTTGGCCCCGTCGGTTCATCATTCGTATTCATTCATGTCAATGTTCCACATTTGTGTCCTTTATCACGAAACATCACAACATTATAACCTTTCACCCATTCAGGTGAAATTTTTTATCGAACTGCTGATTTGTCTAACAAGTTCACATGAAATTGGCTGAAGGTTTCTCTCACTTAGTCCAAACTCATTCGATCTCACGGTGTCACACTTGACTTATATAGTGGGTGCCATTGTCTACAACCCAGTGTCCTTGAGAGTCATCAGTAGACCATTGAGCAGCTCTTCTTTGGGGGGCCTGCAAGTGAGTGACAGAAAAAAATCATTGGAGAAAAGCAGTCTGGCAGAATGGTAATAAAGTTGATGTCAAAAAGAAACGTGCAGGCGTAATTCAAAGTTGTTTCTGAGGCCAAATTAATCAACAAACGTTTTGCCTACCTGCTCCTGGTACTTCTGATTTTGATATCGTATTGCCTCCAGAGCTGCCATGTTTTTCACCCTGACCGCTCCCTGTCTGTCAAGGGAACGCGACCTGGGTCCTTTGAGCTGACTGCGTCGATGCCACGATTTCAGCTGTTCGTTTACTACTTGCCGTGGGAGGCAGTTGGAGCGATACTGCGGATGATCCCATTGTGCTAAGGAGGGGGAGAGTCTGCTATCAGGCGCCAAATGCCTCGGTGCTCTCTGTAGGGGCACAGGGGCCTCTTTGTAGCGGTACTCATATCTGTTGGGGGGGCATGAAGACTGATCGGTGTAATAGCTCCACGGCATATCCACATACGGAGAGTAGACCACTTCCTCATTGTAATAGGCTTTGTGGACATCTGCTTTGGACTGGTTTCTGGGACTGTGGTAAAACCCAGCAATTGGGGAGTTTTGGGGTCCGTAGCTACCAAATGGAGCAGAAAGCGGAGAGGGAGCCAGACAGTGTTTCGTCAAATCACAAGGCAGCTCCTGGCTGGGGGAGCTGCTGTAGGATGCAAACGAGTGCTCGGAGTTGCTATCCTCAGAGCCTGCTTGGTTTCTGGGGCTAAATGTGAGCGAAGGTCCTCCTGATGGGGTTTTGTTGTAGTCTGTCAGGCGCCTCCTTGGACCTCTGGTGCGACCACGGTCCTTGTCTTGTCTGGGTGAAGATTCAGGGTTAGACATCCTGCGCAAGTCACACAAATGTTCGAATGTGTTTAAACACAGCTAAGACTGGTTCAACGACAGTGGATATAAAATGTCTCCACAAATACCAGGGTTCTATGATTAAAAAAAAAGAAGAGTCCAGAGATAAATCATGAGAAAACTTCTTTCATCATCAATGTAACCTATATTCGATGTAACTCAGTTGTTTAAAAAATATATTTTCAAGAGATTAAGTAAAAATAAACTATGGAAAGAAGGTGCTTGCATAAGTGTGCACACCCTTTTATAACTGGGGACATCTGTATTCAGAATGATCTGATCATATTCAAACTCATTAAATAGGAGTCAGCACACACCTGCCACCATTTAAAGTGCCTCTGATTAACCCTTAAGTAAAGTTCAGATGTTCTAGTAGACTTTTCCTTACATTTATCTGCTTTCCATCAGAGGCCTGAAGGTTTTGTGCTATCACAGACTAGCATTTGGAACTATTCATAATTACATTCACTTTGCCTAAGGCCGGAGTAATACCTAAAATTTTCATTCTCAAACTCATGGGAAACAATGTGTAATAGACTGATGAAACCGACTCCCACTTAACATGATTGTAAATGTGATTGGTTAATTCCAAATGCAGCCACATCCCTGTTAAAAGAGGGTGTGCATACTTGTGCAGATTGTTTAAAAGCAGAATACTTCACAGACAGATAAATTGAAGTACCTGAGAGAGAGCTGCCTGTGCACGTGTATCTCTGGCGTGGAAGGCATGCTATTGGACTGTGAACGGCTCAATTTCAAATGGGAGAGTTGCTGTGGCAGAGCCGAAATTGCCACGCAAGCCTCGAGTGGCGGTAGCAGCTCATTCTTGACTGGACTGGAGAAAAACAAATGTTTCACAGCAAATTTTATCAGCAAAAACATACCATATTACACTCATCTTTCTGATTTGCTTGAAAAGCTTTAAAAAAAAATGCAGACCCCAAATACTAGTGTATACTATTTTCAATGCGTTATACCTCTGATAGAAAACCGACAACTAAGACTTCTTTCACATGTGGCATTTTAAAACATCCTATATTTTTGGCCTTTACCATTTTGTATTTAGTCTTTTACTAAAGTTCTCCAAGGCAATTAAACCTAAAATACAGCTCTGTGATGTATAATCTAAGGGGCGTTCTCTTAACCAGTTGGTCATTGTACCGTGTATTCACCAGTAGATGGCAGAACGTCTTAAACGACTCCAACCTTTTATTATAATAGAGACGATAAGAATGAGGGATAAAATGACCCTGAGTTCTGAGATTGTCTTCCCCTTTCTACACAATGTTACAAACAAATGATATCTGGTAAGTTCAAAAAAAAAAAGGACCAAACTCTACAACATTTTCAACACATACTAACTGGAATATTGAAGATTGGCATACCCACATGTTGATGGCAGGCAATGTAAACAGCATGCTATAGGGCAACAATGTTTCACTGGTAACTGAATGACTTTTAAAAGTGCTTTAAGCAATGGCCCAAGTGGACTCATTGTAGATTTTCTAATCAACTCGCACTAGCCTAAATTGTCTACCTAAATGAGAGTTCACACACTTAGAAATACTGTAAAACAAGTCGCTGCATACTCTCTGCATTGCCTTGTCAAAAGAGTATCTTGAGAACCGTGTCATGATGGATGGTTGGCTATTACCTGGCTTTGCAGGAGGAACGTGACTTCTTGCTCTTCTGGTATGGCTGATCAAGGCTGGTCTCCGACCACGGGGAGTGCTGGATAGGAGGCAAGTCATATTCAGCGGGGCTTGATGTAAAACTCATGGAAGAGTCCAGGCTGGGATGAGGAGACGATCTTGGTGTTAAAGGCAGGTTCTGAGGACCCACGGATGGTGACCGGTAGGAACCGTCAGTGTGGGATGCAGTGGGTGGCTGTGAAGAGTCCATCTCTCCTGAATATGGGAGGACCAAGGAGGGTTGTGAAGACTCACTCTGCACCTCTAATTACAAATATTAAACAGTTAAGTGTGAATACACACATGCACACGCACACGCAGGCGCAAACACCTTGATCGATTCTTTTTTTTGGAACCTTTGGGCCTTACCTTCATCTTGAACCATAGAATCAGACAAAGAGCTGTCATCAGACGCAGCCAGATCTAACAAAAAAGCAAAACATACTGTGAGATATCTCAATATCACGACTCTTTTACCACCCGGAGTTCCAGGTTTCTGCATTTTTTTTCATTTACGGTACAGTTTGCTCTGTGCATTTACATGAATGGACAGGGTTATGGGCAATAAGTCAAGAAAACGTGATGCGGCTTGTTATTTTGACTCACTTCTACACTGCCAAACAAAAGCAATCTGTGTGCCCAGATCAGAGACGGGCAATGTATGGCCACATACGGCCCACACTGTTTTTGAACCCATTGCACAGAGCATTTACTTGATTTTAAGAGTGTGAAAATATTTATGACATGAATCCCCCCCCTGCAAAAAATAGGCATTTCGGATGGATGCCATTATTTTTTATTAATTTATCTAATGAATTGGTTCATAATTTATTGTAAATAACAAAAGCCAAAATTGTTGAACTAACCAAAATGATTAAAGTTGATTTTGCTAAATATTTCATTGATTAGTTTTAACATCATTATGAATAATGCCACTGAAAAAAAAAGAGAAAATATAATACAATGTAACTGAAATACAGAAATATTAAAATAATAATTTCTAATTAATAAGTCAAATCATTTTTAAATCCCCAACTCACCACGTAGTGGGATATTGAAAGCGGGAAGTGGCGAAGATCGGCCATGCTCCAGCCGCAGCTGGAAAGCAGTCTCTTGTAGCTGTTTGACTTTCTTCTCCTCTCGCCGGCACTGCTGCAACCGACTCTTTCGAACAGCCTTACTCAGGTGGTTCTCCTCGCAAAGCTTGCGTGCCGCCTCGTAGATCTTAAACTGAAGCGCCAACTCGGCGTCCACAAGATTTAGGGCCGACTCCTGCAAAGATTGAACAAAACGGGTTAGAAATGTTAAAAAAAAAAAACTGACCTTCACACATCCAATCACAACGTGCTTTTACCTCCACTCCCCGAGGGATGCTTTGCTCATCGAGTTTGAAAGCAGCGCCGATGCGTCTGCGGACCTGTGGAAGCTTCTCTCCTGGTAGCAGAGGATAATCTCCTGAGAGTCGGCCTGTCAGCTCCTTGACACAAATGAAATCGCAAATCAAAACTCTCTGTACATAGAGTGAGCCAAACTAAAAGCCCATTGATGCGGGGATGAAATGCTAAAAACAAACACCAGACACAATTTCCAAATGCATTCTTTAGTTTCAGCAGTTCACATACGCAGAGATCATTCATTTGGGTGTGAATGTCTGGAACCAAATACACAAACATCACGCTCCCCTCACATGTTGAGACATATAAGTCTGGGAGTCTGTTGCACAACTCAGCTCCTGCATCGGGCTATCCATGTCCAAAACAAACCAAGTGCATGACGACACACGTTTATGATTTCATCACTCGTAAAATCACGGCATCTTTGAGGCACTCGAATGCAGCTGGCCAAGGAGTTTACTTGTTATTTAGTCACAGTGATGACTTAGAAGGTGCGTAGAAGGCGCGGCGCGTCCTCTCAGATCACCTTAGCAAGTCCTGACACGAGTCCCCAGCGCAAGTGTTGGCAGGAACGAATGATTGGTACTGGGATCTTACCCTTAAGCCACAACACTTTGGCACAGACTCCCAAATGTGATTATGTGTCCAGTTTCAAAATGAGTGAACTTTATGTGGAAATCGCATGCTTGAATGAGAGAAGCTTTTTCCTGTGAAGCGGAAATGCAACTGAAAGAACGAGAACACGCAATCACATTAGTTTAAAAGTCAAATAAAACAATCCTTTCTGGATCAGCACCAAATTGTAAAAGACATGTCTGTGCCGGCCGAATTTTTTTTTTCATTTTTCACGAAGCAAGAAAAATCCGAGATTCACATCATGGTTCTATTTCACCCTTTCTGCGATGGCCCATGCCCCAACAACATTTATCTGTTCATAAGAAAATAAACTTTGAAGAAAACAAATTCCTGAGATGTGGCAATATTGGCGCCGAAAAGGCCAAAGAGAATGACCGCTTCTCTCAAACCAGGATCATATTTAGTGAATGATTCTTATTTCGAAAAGATCAATTTCAAATCCTGTGGAATGGAGGTTGGTGGTTTTCAAAGTGTGTAGTATGTCCGATCTTATAAACGGCTACAAAAGCTTCTTCTTGTCATGTGGATGAGTGGGAGTTTAGAAATACTGAAGTGAAAGTGAAGCTTGTCTGAAAAAAGGAGTGTAGACTCAACATTAAAAAAATAATAATAATAAAGAGACAAGCAACATTTTCCAATCAACCTCAGAAGCAGCACCTCATGTTATTTTAAGGAGTCACAGTAAATGACATATCAATCATTCAAAGTTGAACCACCGCAGATAAAAAAAAAGGTGAAGGCTGGAATTGCACAGTTCCAGAGTGACGAAAAAAACACCTTTCCCAATGACGTATCAACTGCGAAAAGTTGCAAAGCTTTCAACATAATAAAACGCCTACAATCATTTTACACAATGATGTTCCAAACTGCTCACCGCTTCACGAATGCAGAGTTTCTTCAGCTCCAAGAGGCACAGCTCGAGTCGGTCTTGGAGCGCCTGGTGCTTGAGCTTCATGGCTCTCGTGTGTGTGCTCACGTCCTTCGTATGCGATGTCGGACTGTCTGAGCCTATGGTGAACAACCACAAAGTAGGAGAAGAAAAATTGCATTTTAGAAAAAAACACAGTTGTGATACTAAGAGCAAGAAATCGGACTGTTGCAAGAATGAAGTTAAATTAATGAGAATCAAGCCACAGCAGAGGAAACAAAAGGAGCAAACATTCCGAAATTAAAGTCAAACACTGGAACCACTGTCTTTTTCTTGAGAATCGCTATATATTCATCAAGTAATACCAATACTAATCAAAATTACAGTTTTATTCTTGTAATATTTCTTTCAACTTTGTTCTCATAATTACCTTATTGTCGTTCTCAAAAGCAGTTACTGAGTTGGAGCATTACTTGGTGATTTGACATTACATCATAATTAACCATTTTGCTCATTGAATGTGTTTTACTTGTGCCGTCTAACTCAATTCAAAGTAAACGCCATCAGAGCAATAAAATGTTCAAATAAACACGAATTATTCCATGACATAGGAATTGTTGCCAATATTTTATCATCATTGGAAGAATACTGAACACCATAAAATAAATGCATCTTAACATTACCAACATGAATTTCAAATTCCACAATAGAACCCACAGTAGTCCTAAGAAAAAAAATCTGCTTAAGAAAAAAAAAAAAAGACAAATTTGTTTTGACCATTGTTACAAAGTGACAATAAAACTATGTGACTATTGACAAGCAGTGAGTAGTCAGCCTCGTGCTGTCTGTCGCCTTGGAAACTAATAACAAGAGGATTAGTCTCCAGGCTGGGGGAGTTTCCTGGTGCAGAATGCATTGTGCGTGCATACCTTTAGAGATTATTAACAGAATCCCTGCAGGTGCTGACAAACATCTGATGTGTCAACAGGAAAGAAGTGTGGCAATGTGACAATAGAGCAGAGAATTCCCAATTCTCAAGGGTCAAATGGCCATTCTTGATTGAAGGACACTTTGACGTTGTATGGAGGCACCGCGCGGTAAATTAAGGCCAGCGGAATGTCACACGGGAGAGAATTGATCAGCAAAGGTTACAGCAAAAACAACACTGCTTGTGTGAGAGAGAAAATTTTGCGTTTTCAATTTGAACAATGACTATTCCAAATCAAAATTTGCTATTACACCAGTCCACTCGTCATCGAAGCCAGAAACAAAATTTCACAATAACACACTGAGGTTGAAAATCACTGCTTCACAGGATTTATATTTATATTTTTATTATTAAGAGGGTTGTTTCATTTTGTTTTCCTCAGTGGGAGAATGTCTTCAAGAGCACTGCCAAGAAACTACTGGGGGAATGCTAGGTGCTAAACTAACTTGCTCCACTCAATTTGGCTAGCTATTACGGCTAAACACTGTCCTACCTTGGCTCCTCCACTAATTCTCGGGTGCAGGGCGGCAAATAAACTACACTATCACAAAAGGAGGATGAGGAGTTGCTTCATACTTCATAGCAAGAAGAGATAACAGGAGAAGATGGAGAATTCATGCTAACCGATAAGCTAACATGAAATGTACAAATACAACAGCTACACAGTAGCCATACACAACATATGCAAAAACCGGAAATGAATAAGTATGATATATGCTGTTATCTTGAAGGGATTTAATTTATACTTTGTTGTAAATTTTAGGCAAAAATTGTCCAGCCCTGTCAGAGATGTTTATTACCATACTTATATGGTTGTAATTGTCACTATTCAGCGTTCCGAATATGTTGTCTCCCTCTTTTAGCAAATTAAGAATTGGAAAAATATTAGAAATGCAGAAAATATTGAGGAAAGGAAGAAGGGTTTTTTTTTTGTTTTAATTCTTAATTCGATAGGAGACTCTTAGAACGTTCTGAACTTCTATTGTGATGCATGCCAGTGTTGCATTGAGCAGAACAAAAGGATTTGGCCCAGAGGAATCGGCAAAGTGTAGCTCAATATTCAAGTACTGCACTCAATTTAGCCTGAAATGCTTCAAAATACGATTCAACAATCAATTCCACAGAATTGACCCCATTTTCAATCAATCCCTAATAAAAATTCAACTGAAATTGTTTTATGAACGATGCCCCAAGCATAAGGCCAATTACAGTAATAAAGGCCATCACTAACCAAAGCATTTTGTCGTCTTTGTTGCAGAGGAACATGTGAAAATGAAGATCATTAATAATGCAACACGCGGATGACTGTGTACTAAATGAATCTAATGAACATGTTTTACCAGAGTGAAGGATGATACCACTATCAGTATCGCTGATCTCGCCGTTGCCTTCCATATTGCTCAGTTTCTACTCTTCAATTTCTGGTAAATTCAGCAAATGATCGCCATGTCCTGTGAAGACAAATTTACAATCAAGCAATGATTTCAAAACTGATGACATGATATCGAGAACAAACGCGACTGAGTGACGCATAGTCGTCAAAATCAACATCAAGAGAGACTAAGCAAATTATTACTTATCAAAGACCGACCATTGTCCAAACATGTAAACTGTAGCTGCAATGAGTCAGGTGTGACTTGCCACTTTGACCCCGCACTCACACGAGTGGAGTCACGGCTTATGGCAGAGCGAACGTGTGTAGCCAGGTCTGGGTTGTTTCCTGTGACTGCTCTGTTGTCATACGATGCCAGTATCACAACTCCTGGTTCGATTATTAACTAAAAGGGAGCAACGGAATGCAGCGGCGTGGCAGTGTCACATTCCAACACTCAGAGGAGGTTCAGCTCGGATGGCCGTGGGAAGCCAAGGAGGTACAATGTGAATGTTACAACTTGTTTGCATACGATGAGTCTTCTTTAGAAAAAAAAAGAAGAAAAAAAGGCTTCTGTTCTCCGCCTGGACATGACATGAACATGACACATCCTGCATTACGCTCATATGACTGTGAATTGCTTAGGTGTTAACTGGACGTTGTGTTGCCAAGCTGCTTTCACAACAACAAGCGATTTACCTTGTCCACTTAAACAATTATGACTACGATGTTGCAATATTTTCTTATTTAAAGCATGACTTGAAATGCCAAATTGAAAGGTCATGGTGTGAACTTTATATGTGAAATTGAAATAAGTAGAACATCATCCTTGGCAGATTGGCAGCTTTTCTCCACTTTGCTGTTTTAATATTTTTAATTAAATGTGGGTTTTTTATGTCTCTCTCTCTCTCTCTCTCCTACATAATAGGATAACCCATAATAAGTACGATTTAACGCATAACTAATATTGGCCAATAGGTCATGAGTGCAATGATTACAATGATGACAACATAATCCTCACAATGGACCCAAGTTGTGTCGAGATCAAACAATTCATTTTAACTGCTTATTAGCAACAATATCAAAGCAATGTGAGTCACAAACTGAAAACTGAGGCATAAAACTGGAGCCAAAACTTTAGCCCATTACTATATGTCCCAAAGAAAGTAACTGGACTGAACAACGGCAGGAAAGGCGTTTATGTTATTCATCATAAAGCATCATTCAAAACTTACTACCATTAGGCCTGACTAATCACACTAACTGCGAGTTTAGATTTGAGAAAAAAAATCACAGAAACAAAGATTTAATCTGCTTTTTAATCAGCAACAGCACACACTGTGTATGAGAATGTACAAAGTACTTACTTTTGGAAGAATCGCTGAACTTCAAAGTGGTAACAGTCCCCTCAGAGTGTGCGTGCTGATAGAAGGCTGGCCAGTGTGAAGTATGGACAAGAATGAGAGCCTGGCCCACTGAAGAAAGAACTGCCTGCTGGAAGGGAGTGGCCACACGCAGAGTCAGTATCGTATAACTCCCATCTGACTTTGAAACTGTGTCAACAACAATGAGCAGGTTACTGGGAATCTCATTGCAATTATATCTGCGCTTATCAGTGATGGATGAGGGAGGCCAAGCTGACTAATGAGAGTGCCCTTTGGGGGAAAGCGTGATTAAAAGTATCGCTGGAACAATTCTCAAGGATGGCAGGAGAAGCACATAGTTGGAGCACAACTAATACAAAGAATCAAATGAGGGAAGGAAAGCCACCTGCTTGTGGTCAGTATTAGTAACACGTGTCTCAGTAAGGGGCTGTTGGTTGCTAACAAATCACAATTAAACAGTGTGAGCAATTATCTGGCCAGTGCGTAACTAGTGCCATCTTTTGGGCGTTCTAATGGCTCACTCATGATTAAAGCAGAAACTGTACCCATGGAGTTTCTTCCTTCCTTCTTACAAGGCCTTTTTTGATACTTCCGGGGAGAAACACATGCTGCTGGGATAGCCTGCGTGATTTATAGAGATTCACAACAGCACATGGTGTCACCCCGCACGCCTTGCATTCATTCTGAGTACTCAATATTCATTTAGGATTTCCAGGAATGTCGTCGGTGTCCAGACACACATGCACAGGAAAATGTCCGGCAATTCCGAGGCATTGTAAAAGAAGCTCTCACATGACACGGCTGCTGCGGCAAGCACACGCTCAGAGAAGATGGGGTTGGGGTGCGGAGAGCAACTGTTTATATCTGTTAATGACTTCCACGAGAGGGTTCTGTTTTCATTGTTGTTTGGCTTGTTTGCTACTTAGCGTGCAAAAGCAAACACATTCCATGAGGTTTTTGAAGCAGTGGGCCCAAGGAAGAGACAATGTGGCGTGGCATAAATGTATAACCAAGACCTTTTTTTTTTTTTTAAATTTCTTTACAAAGAAACACAAATTGCCAGTCAATCATAGGGCACCTATAAAGGCAGACAACCATGTACACTCACGTTTAGACCATCACTGAAGGGGAACTGTACCCATACATACAGCCTCCACAGAAGTCATGCAAATGAACCGGCACAGTATACAATCAGTGACAAAGCGGGAATTATTATAACAAAAAATATTTCAAATGAAGGACACATGCAGCAAAAGATAGCTGTCGTAGTCCATTTGAATATACTATAGATATTCGTTCCATCAAGTTCCATCTGTTGATGGCGGCGCGGGTACCCGCAGCGGCTCCTCTCTCTCCTGTGCTTGCACTGTGGTTGAGAGGAAATAACTTTCATCTGTGCTGTATGTTTCACATAGAGCATATTTGACAATAACGTTTACTTGACTTGAAGTTAGCTTTATTTAATTAAGTGAAGGTGAAACATTTGAATAGCCTTAATGTCTCTGTCAGTGAAAGTCAAAGCGGCCTACAAAGTTGACACACCACAGAGGAGAGTGTTGTTAACAAGCTTACTAAATTTAATATTCGTAGCCGCACAATCACGGCACTAAATATTATGTTTCTGGTCAGCGTCGAAAAGAGCCACAAATCGCACATCGCAGCGCCATAGTGGTTGTTGGCATGTCTCCCTCACAGTTTTTACATTTGGATTTGGATCTTAGCTCTCCAGTCATTGTACCTGTGTGGAGTTTGCTTGATGTTTGGTTGTGTGCACTAAATTGTCCATTTGAGATTTTTTTTTTTAAATATGTGCTATAGTATTTTGTCTTCAATACTCCTAATGAAAAAAAAAATGGTTTTGAAATCTTGACAAAATAGACCAGAACCCAGGAACAGAATAGTTCACCTTCAAAGGTTCCACTGCATGCTTTAAGCGATGGATGAAACCAAACAGGCAGAGCTGCTTCCTGATATAATCAGCTGGTATTAGCCAAGAATTGCTGGCCGGGCTATTTGTTAATGAGTTAAAGCTGTGATTACAATAAGGTATGGCTGCAAAAATGCTGGAATTTTGTTTCAACAGGCAGCATGCCAGGTAGTTGGTGTACCTAAAACGAGATAAGAAATGCAGTGGATAATTGTTACTGTAGCTTTCAATTAAAAGGTAAAATACAAACACAATGTGAGGTGTCTGCCGGGAAATTATCTCAATCACTCAAGTCCATCAGTATGTTAAGTAACACAACTGAAAAGGCCTAATTATTCTTATCCATCTTTCTCATTGTGTCGCCAAGTCAGGATGTTTAGTTGGCTTCTCTCATACAAGACTGGTCCAGTGGAACCAGTTGGTCATGGTTTGCTTTTCTAAAGCTGAGAGAGAGAGAGAGAGCGAGACGGAGATCAGAAAGGCCTTTGTGTCTGCAAACCAGCAGCTGGCTAAACAAATTCTTCAAATAATTTCAAGTCATTTTTACGTCTAAGTGCACGACAAGACGACCGGTGACGTTGTGTAGCGCCCTGAACTTTACATACAGTATATTCACTGTATTAGTCAAATGTAATACAGTCGAAGTTCTTTTCAACGTACCCCGCTGACATTTTGACATTTGTGACGTTCACAAACCAGTCTCGACTTCACGTAATTCATTTTCCGATTTTGCTTACAACGAACACCTTTATAACGTAAACTTAAATTAAATACTGTGCCAGATTTCCCCACAAAATTGTGACAAGACCTTTGTTACAACGAACGGTGGGAAGTTAACTGCCGCCGCGACCTTGCTTCTGAACAAAATGTACAGCGCGGGATTCCCTTCCGTTGCTTAGCAACGCTAATGTCCGACTCGTACATTGTTGTGCATCCAGAGCACATCGTCTGAAAACATGTCTGTTAAACGGAAGCAAAGTCAATGATTTCGACAATCATCCGTAATGGCAACAAAATCATGACAGAGTTCGAGGTCAACAGATTGAAAGATGATTGGAAACGGCTTCGGGGCACGGCACATCCTCAAGAGGCACTTTTCATTTGCTGACTGAATGTTTTCAGAACTGAAATAGGGACGCTACAGTTGTTTGTTTCATGTCTTACAAAATATTTTTTTTCTTATCCTGTAAACACGTATTTGACATGTTAATACTGTTTTACATGTTCATGTTTTTTACATCTAGAAATGTTCATACTATATTATAAATTGTAGTTGGCAGCCATTTTGTTAGAAATGGTTACAATGAACTACCGTTATAACTTACGGATTCGCTATGTCCAGTGAAACCACATAATTACTACTTGTACACAACAAAATAATAGATGACTAGTTTTGAAGTCAGTCAAGTCAATTATAATAGTTTGTTCAATTATTGTTCAAGTGAGTCTAAACTGGGTAACAAATTTATTGCAAAATCTCAACGTTATTTATTACACATGGCAATTTGACATTTCGGTACAGATTTTAGCAAGATGACACACATGATTTGCTTTCACGGGCCACATAAAATGACCTGGCGGGACGGATCTGGGCCCCGGCCCTTGAGTTTGACACCTGTGCTGTACAGTATACTGTAAAAAGAGAACTATTTTAATTATAATTATTATTTTATGCGGCATGGTGGTCGACTGGTTAGCAGGCCCGCCTCAGAATACACAGGTCTGGGGTTCGATTCCAGGCTCTGACCTTCCTGTGTGGAGTTTGCATGTTCTCCCCGTCCCTGCGTAGATTTTCTCCAGGTACTCCGGTTTCCTCCCACATTCCAAAGCCATGCATGGTAGGTTAATTAAACACAAAATTGTTCCTAGGTGTGATTGTGAGCACGACTGGTTGACAACCAGTTCAGGGTGTACCCGCCTCCTGCCTGAAGACGGCTGGGATAGGCTGCAGCACGGCCACGACACTTGTGAGGATAAGCACCTCAGATCATGGATAGATGGATTATTATTTTAACTATGTTTAATACCTTCTACCAGGTCTAAACCAACATACAGTTAACAGATCGTGCAATAAAAAGTTTGTGTCATGGTCATGCTAATACAAACAAAGCAAGGTGAGTCCCTCCCAAAAGTGATGACATCAATCAGTGTGGAACCACTGCATCTGATTTTCTTGGTGAGCAGCGCAGTCAGCAAGCAATGGTAACATAGCAACCTAGTTAGTTGTGTGCATGCTGTGGGCAGTAAGGGTTCAAGCTATCCCTGACCTCTTGCCCTCAGGTCAGCACTTTGGAATGTGGAGACTGTGGAATATTTTACTGGAAAGGACGCAACACAAACTCAACTAAGTAAATACAAATTAAATACTTCAATGCCAACATCAAAATGACCATGTCCGTCGTCTTATCTCTTCACATCCGGTGAGTTGTTTAGATACCATTGTCAGTAATACGCGTGAGGGGAACTATGAAGTACCACTATTTTTTCATACACTGGTGAATATTTCTACAGAAAGAGGATGTTGCAAACCCATCACTTCTCTTCATTTCTTTATCTTTATGAGCCACCTTTGCACATTGCCTCTTTTCCCATGAACGTGTCAGTGAGACGTTAGAAGGCTCTTATAGACAAACAACCCATTCACACTCACACCTATTGACAAGTTAGAATCTTCAATTAACCTACCGCACATATTTTTGAACTGTGGGGAGCTTGAGTGGCCACAGAACCCCAACACAAGCATGGGGAGAACATGCAATTCCACAGTGCAAAAACAGAACTGTCAGGCAGATTTGCTAACGACTAACCGACTGCGCTGTAAACAATACATCACCAGTGATGGGACATAATGAGTTTGGAATCTTATAGAAGTAATCATCAGCAGAGATTTATAGAATGTTGTCAGTTTCATAATTATTGTGAGAAATCATTACCACCTCTTTGCATAGAATTAATTAACAAAATACCAATATTAACATTCATATCATTATTAAAGTTTATTTGAGCAAATTTGGTAATTCACAAGTATGTATCACACTGGTGGCCTTTCACATGAATCAGCACGCAAGAAGAGTTTTAAAAAGGTTGGTGACCCCTGCAATACATCCACATACTGTAAGAACGGCAATGGAGACAATAGTCCAGTGTCCTAAATAGAAAATTGAAAATAACTTTAAACGTTAATGTCATGAACAGTATAAGGTGAATTAAACCATAAAGATGCGGATAAATCAAATACAGATTATGTGCATATTTGGAGCCAATAAGGGTCAATAGTCGAGGAAAGGCAATTGAATTGACACGTATGACGCTCCATACACACATTTGCTTGTGATGGAGAGTGAATTAAACAAACTAATGATGTCGTTTTTTTTTTTTTCTTGCACCGTTATAACGTCAAACAGTCGTTGGGCCGTCGCTTAAAAAGTATCTTAACTTGGGAAAACTTGCTTTCAAAAACTGACATTTTAGCAGTCATTAATATTTGGCATCCTTATAAAACAGCAACATCAATAACAACGTATTTCATCGGAATTTACTTAACAAATCATATCTATACACAGTACACGAAATATTGCCGAAACAAACACTGAAATGCAAAGCTTGTCTCTTACCATTCAGGCTAGTTAGCATCCCAAGCTAGCTGAATCCATACAATCTTCACTCCATCGGTGAGCATTCCCACTTTTGAGCTGATGTTGATGTTTTCCCTCACAGTAATACATGCAGTATAACAATCACAAACACGTATGTTCAAATAGACATCCGGCAGTTCGAAAAGAAAAATAAAACGAATTTTAACAGCTTGATTCAAGTTTTGCTGCCCAAACTAAACTTTTACTGAAGTTGTGTGAGTGAAGTTACGCTTGATACATTCAAGGGCTCTCGGAAAAAAAGTCCCTCGCGTTACCAAAGTGCGTTATTGTGAACGTTACCAACAGAATGATGACCGGAAGGCAAGTTAAAAAAAGGAATAAGTCAAATATGAAAATAGCACAATCAAAATGTCAATTTGAGAAAAACTGAAATATTTAATGCCAGCGATTGCAATTTAGTAATTTGTTTTAATGAATGATATGAAGTTCATCTGAAAAAAATAGGGAATGAACAAGGAAATCTTCAGGATAATAGTTGTTACTGTCGTTCCATAGCTCGAGTCGTCGGTTATTAGTTATTGTCATCAGTATCGTCATCATGAAAGTCGAAAATTTATGTGTCTTTGAATGCCGCATTTACTAGTTCCTGCGTGGTTAATTTACGGGAAAACATCTCTTCGGTAAATCTGTAAATCTGTGTCATTCAGATTTGGGAGATTCAATTAGAATATGACAAATACATAAATAAAAATGTATGATGATATATATATTTTAAGAAAACTATTTTGTCAATTATTTTTCTTCGTTTTGAAGTGTAATAATGGTATATGACCAGTAGAGAGCAGGTAAGTTTTACTTCTGTGGCGGTGGAGTGACCTCCATTTGCTTCCTTCACACTGACCATCAAACGTCATAAACCTGGATCAATTGCGCAAACTCAAACTATAAAAGATATTTTTTTCTTTAATAACAATTAAATTTTATACTACTGATTGGGGCACAGTATTTATGTTTCTCCATTGGTGTATTTTTTTTTTCAAAACTGCTTTTTTTCTGCATGGAATCAATCACATCTTTGTGGAAAGTAAAGGATAAACCCTTTACAGGGTAACAACATATGTCTTTGTGAAATCAACATTTTAAACTATGGAAATTGTTTTTGTTTGACTAATATTTTTGTAGATTTTAGTAATTTTGGTTATCTTTATGAATAATCATATCCACTGCTGGGTTGTACTGCCTCTGGCCTATGTGATGTTTATACAAATGACTGGAACACAGAAACAAATAAACAAATGACGTGAGTTTTATCATTCCATTATCATCACTGAAAAAGTTAGTGAGGGATACCATGCATGCTATTTGCACCTGTTATTAGCCTGTTATGAATTATTTATTCCCCATGTGCTATGTTATTTCTCTGCTGTTATGTAAATATATAGCTGCGTTTGTATTTACTTTTATTTTGTTTTGTTTTACCCTGCCTTCTGCAGCCACACCTGGATTCCCAGATTAAATCAGTTAAAAAAAAAAAGAATATTTTATGTGACCAAATAAAATTGTTGCACTAGAAAACCTTACGTCATATGTTGTATATTGTAATCTGAAGACTAAAGCCATTGACACAAATGTACAATTCTCCTTTTACAGTATTGTACTTCTTCAACTCTATGAAAAGTAGGATAATTAAAGAGCGAAAGACAGTTTAGGAGTGGTTCATAGTATTTTTGGTTTAACTGCGGAGTAGTTATAAACTGGTCCTTTCAGACTGATTTGTGATTTTTGTGGTCCTGCCTTGGTCCTTGCTCATTTCTACGATCATATTGTCACCAGTCAAAGCTAATTGAGTTTGACAGCGCCAAGAAGGCTTTGGTGGACACGGACATTGTTCTAGAGGGGAAACTGTCATTACCACGCCCTCCTCGTGACAGAAAGGACTGGGGAGAAATTAACTCCGAGGTCCAGCTTGCAGCTATTGTGCACGACCCGGGAAGAGTGAGGGCTGGAGGACAGGCCGCATCTTATAAGAAGCGACTGCACAGGCCGGAGAAGGCCTCATTGTTCTACGGGCAATTTCAGTTAAGAAGGCACAGAGAATGAATGACCTCCTTCTTGGATACCCGCTCCACTGCAGAATTCCGCTTTCTTGTGTCAAGGTGATGTGTGGGATACACATCATGCCACATTGTTTGCTTTGACGTCGTTCTCCCTCACGCTCAGCTGTACCTTTTCCTTTAAGACCCTTTAATGATTTTTTTTCCTCTGCATTCTTGCTGCTCTGTCAGTGGAACACTGCATTCCTCTCGCCGAATAAGTGCTGTCTCACTCCAATTGAGCAGAGTCAATGTGAATGCCAGTGAATGGAGCAGGCTCAATGGGGGAAAATAAACAATTGCGTCGGTCCATGGGTGCAGCGGGGGAGAGCGGATGAGAGGAAGGGAGAAAGGCCTCCCTAACGTGCTAAGATTCCCATGGATACTTGCTCTTTGCTCCCTTTAAAGGAAGATCTCGTAAACTTCTTCAACAGAGAATGATTTCTCTTTTCTTTCTCTCACTTTTTTTATGAGAGGACAGAAAGGATGGTCAGCACCAGGGCGGTTGTTTGACATGGGGTGGTGGGGGGGGGGGTATAGACACACACGTGCGCTCACACGCACGCTGCCACACACACACACAATTTGTTCCTCACTTGTCGTGTGCAACGTTTCAGAAAAATAGTCCATTGTCTGTGTGTTAAAAGTTCCTGTCTTAGCTGTTTAACTACATCCAAAGTTCCTCCCATACAATGACTTGTAAAGACAGTGTCCACCACTCTCTGACACTTTAAGAGGTCTTTTGACTAAAAAAACAAAACCTTTTCCTGAAGAGGGAATTAATTTATTTCTGAATTCTGGTTCAAAGCGGCACAGTGGTCCACTGCTTAGCACGTCCACCTGACTGTGCAGAAGGAAAGGGTTCGATTTCGACTGCGGTCCTTTGCATGTTTACCCTGTGCCTGCGTGGGTTTTCTCCGGGTACTCCGGTTTCCTACCACATTCCGAGAACATGCATGGCGGGTTAATGGAACACTCTAAATTGTTCCTAGGTGTGATTGTGAGCGTAAATGGTTGTTCTTCTATGAGTGCCCTCCGATTGGTTGGCAACCAGTTCAGGGCGTCCCTCGCCTACTGCTCGAAGACAGCTGGGATGGGCTCCAGCACACCCGCGACCCTCGTGAGGATAAGCGGATTAGAAAATGGTTGGACGGATGGATAGATTCTGGTTCAGCTCTCTCACACAAACACTCCAGCAAATCAATGTCATCCATCATGGTGCAAAAATGTAATTACATACGCAAAAAAGACCCAGACAATCCCAAAAGTGTACTTACAGTATAAATAACTGTATATTACATCACAACTATTATGATTTATATTTGACCACACTGCCTTATTATGTATTCTTTTTCAAGTGCAATAGCCTGCCTCTGCCATTAGCAATGACATTACGCGCATTGTTGTTCTGTATAGTATAGCTCAACAATTTGCTATTGTGTGTCATTTTGGCTGACATAAAACAATTTTGCAAAAAAAGACTTTGTCATTATTTTGTAGAATATGCTGCAAAGTCAAGAGCTGCTATATTTAATTGCTCTGCAACAATAATGATGTACTACTCTATTAGCACTAATCGATTATACAAATGTCAATACTGTATATAAGAAATAAGTAGTGGTGGGCGGGGCATATTGGAAATGGCATTGGATGTGATTCAATCGACCCTTTAATACTAGCACTAGATCTTAATTTTACAAATTAATGCGCCAAAACGCAAAATAACAATGTGTGGCATTAGAGGGTGAGACATACTTGAAGATGACATAACACAAAAGTCAATGTTACAAAGCATTAAATCAATGCATCTTTCCGAAAGTTTTAGTTTCCAGAAATTTGTAAAAATACTACTCACAACATGAACCAAAATCTTCTCTCTTTTTTTGGCAGAGTGAATGTTATCTTTCCATCTCACAGCATTCGGTAAACACTCGACTCAGGGCGGAGTCACGTTTCATTTGAAGCCGACTGCCCTTGAGAGCTAAATGAGGAGCTTTGACAGAAGCCAGGAGAGGCCTGCTGGTCAGCGGCAACATAGGGTTTGTGTTTGTCTCCCTTTTGAACACTCAAACGAGGGCATCAGAAAACCGTTTATGTAACAAGGCCGGTGAACGAGCGCAGGCGTGTCGAAGATAAAATAATCAGCCTTACTCAAATCAAATATAACTTACTCATAACTCATTAAGATATATTAAGACACCTTTGATACATAATCAACCAGCAACAAATTTATGATCATTTTACAAAATAAACATCAAATGCAAGTGTATCAAATATTCTATCTTGACAAAAACACGCATATTCAGTTTTGACTGTGCCACTAATAACAGTACTGAACCACAATGAGAGCTGTTACAAATATTTTTGACTCACTCATCTCTCCATAACCAAATTATCAGAAACAGTTCTAAGTATACAGCAGAGTACAATAATACATCTAATGAAACAATAATAAATATACATGATGGTAAGTGTAAATAATGATAATGATGATCATCGGTCTTTTTAGATTTCTTTTCATTTTGTCAGCCACACATTTGTTAAAGCTGAGCTGGAAACACAACAGACGTATTGACGTTTACTTTTATAGCTTTATTTTCCCTAATTTGATAATTTCTGTTGGATAATAATCTGACTCATATTTTATAAATATGTTTAAATATTTGTACCTGTGATGAGTCTACAATCCGGTATAATTGGCGATTTCTTTATGGTTTGTGGTTCATTGTTGTATAATATATTAATATTATAGTCATTGTCTATACCTGCTTAATTCTATTCACAAAGTGTTATACTTTTGTTTCTTTTAATTGACCCTTTTCCCTATCGAATAGGATCCAATCAATTTGATTTGATTGACAATCAGACTAACACTAACACTGTTGGAAAAGTTTAGAACCAAACTACACTTTGTGCGTGTGACGCCGTCACTCATTTGCGATGTAAGAGGAATTGATCAACAGAATTGTCAGGTAAGCAATCAAATGATTCCTAGGAAAGGAAATTACTGGGAATTAGAGGTGCGCATCTCTCTGATAAAAGACGATTCGGATCTTGATACATGGGGTGCGATACGATTCAAGGACGATTCATTTTAAAGTGGAACAATACGGGTCAGTTGGGGAGGGTATGATGCAATGTTGAAAGAACTTATCAACACTGGAAATGTGGCATTTCCTTCCAATAGACGATACACATATATAAGAGGGGTGTGCATTTCTCCAACAAAAGGCGATTCGACACGGCTCCGAGTAAATTTTAAAGTGAAATGATTCAGTTTGATTTGATACATTCACATGTTTTAAATCAAAACCGAGATTCTGATTCAAACCGTTTTTGGGTACACCCCGACTAGGAACTGCTTTACAAAACCCTACATATGAGTACACAAATTTACATTTGTTTTTTCTTGTCACAAGCTGTCACCCAGTCAATTTTTATTAGTCGTATAAGCATCAATAAGCTCTGTTGTCATAGATGATGTCATTGAACGCCACGACATCCGCCAAGCATCGCATGTACTTGCACTGTAGTTCTCCTGGTATGTGGCCTAGCTAAGTAGTTGGTGGAGAAATAGTATCCGAGCGAGAATATCTTCCGCTGACTTGGCCCTCCGTTTTACATTAAGCTGCAAAGACCTGTTCACATTCGAAGATGTTTTGGGTCAGAGGGGGTGGGGTCAGATGACAGGCTTGGAAACACCTGGGGGGACAGAGTTTATCACTCAGAGAAGCATTAGGACCGAAGGGGGGGGGGGGGGGGGGGGGGGTGGGACAGCTCAAGGGCTCTGGCACAAAAGGCAATCGGAGACATGATGAGGACATACCGTTGTGTGATTCAAAGGTGTGTGCCAGTGCAGGATTCTACTATTTGTTGATTCTTCTTTTAAAAGAAATGAGCAAAAGGAGGTCCAGAGGTAGGCTTGATGAATGTTTTGATGGTGGCGTTTTGATAGGGGTAATTTTGACCTGACAGGGCCCAGGCTCTCTCATGAATCAAAATGTGTCAGCCAGGCGCTGGAGATGGAGAGTCGCTCATTGTGGCTCTGACACCCAAGTGAGGGGCCGAGGCTGCTGGGGGTCAAGTGTGACACCTCATTAGGACGCTGTTGATTTAGTGCGGCCACAGCGCAACAGACCTCCTCCCATGGGGTATACCGAGAGGGAGGGGGTGGGGAGCAACGAGCACCGGACAGGGAATGGGGGACTGACTATACTGCTCCTCAACCGGTGAGGCCGTCATCTGACGACTTGCAAATCACGCACCTACGCCGCACACGCCGTACATGCTGCCCACACTTCCCAGCCCGTTGTTTTTTTTTTTTTTTTACATTCGCCCACTCCTTCTACATTTCTTTCATTACAAATAGCACAAATATTTCCCTTGGATTTGTTTTTCATGCTACATGGACCCACACCTGGTCAACTTCCCCCCCCCTCAACCACCACCTCTCAAAATGAACCCAAGAGCCCCTGACCTGACAGCATAATTCCGACCTTTCACCTTTGATCTTTCGATTTGAAATTGTTTTCTACAACGTCAAGATGATTTCTGACAAGCCGCAGTTGTTGTCGCAGGGCTGAAGCCCAAAATGGAGCGTTTGATTGATGTCAAGTCTTGTTTTTTTTCTATAGCATGTTTAAAACAACCCCAGTGGACAAATGTAAAAAAAAAAAAAAGAAATGCAATAATCCTGTTTGTTAAGTTTAACACAAAAAGATGCAGAAATAAAGCTAAAGAAGCTAAAATACAATTAATTGTTCAACAGGACGGGAAAAGTAGAAACTTTTTTTTGCTACAGTTGTTTTTCTTCATGATTTTGAACTTGCGTCATGTCATGTAAACGTTTTAGAATGACAGTTTTAAAGCAAGCAGTTCTGTGGTGATTATTTTGGCCTCAAAATAAATTGAGTTTTGTATTGTTTGAACGAACAAATTACACCATTTTTCATTTTATTTGTTCATATATTGCCAATTATTTGATCTTTAGAATAATTAAAACTAAATTATAACCACAAAAAGAAGTAGTACGAGTAGACATAGAGCGTAATCCAAGTGTAAAGTGGACACAGTTTTAAATATTAAAATTGGGTAAACGCAATGTTTCGGGAAAACATTAATAATCATAGCAATCAATCATCCTTATTCTTTGAGAGCAAGGCTACTTATTCAGTAATCATTTTTAATAATAGTACCAAGTGGTAGAATATCTTCATTTTCCAAATAATCACTTGTTTTGAATGTCGACACTGACAAGGAGACAAATCAAAAGGAATTAAGGGACCTTTTTTTTTTCCACTCACCCGTCATACATACCTAAATCTAAACTGATGGACGGCACTGAGAACACATTAATAATGTATGAATTGTGATCCAAAGAAATTGTCATTTACCATTTGAGGAATAATGTGATATCTCTTAACATTTGCATGTTTGCACAAAGGTTAACTCCAAACGAGGTTTACACTTATAAACATTATATAACCATTTGTCTTTTCGGATGTTCAGCACAAAGCAAAATACAAAGCCAAATGCAGAACTGACATTTTAAAAATGTGTATTATTTGAATAAATATCACTTTTCGAAGTATTTCAATATCATGATTTGTCACTTGAATGAATACAGTACATCTCTCCGAGACAAGATGATTTATGAACGCTCAGCGTCCACTTTTGTTGTCTTCGAGATTTCACTCATTAGTCTGAATAATAACTGTCACTAATTCACGCTATTCTCAGTTGGCTTTTTGAATAGAGTGAGAGAGAGAAAGAGGCAGCAAAAGAGACGAGAGAGGCCTGAGAGATTAACTCCAGTGAGCTCACTCTGAGAGGCCCAGGAACGGATGAATATTGT
>NW_017805625.1:6667444-6682215 GCF_001891065.2 Hippocampus comes | reverse complement strand
TCAGAGAAATGAACTTGATGATCTCAGGGGGGGTGGGGAGAGGATCGCCATTGCTTGCTCCTGACAATCAAAATTAGATTGGCCAGCGCTGTGTCAACACAAGACTCAGTTAAGGCATGACATGGGGAGGGAGGGAGGGAGGGATGAAGGGATGGAGGGAGAAATGGAGGGAGGGCAAGCCGCCCAAGCCGCCCCCACCTCTGTGGGTGCTTGAGAGATGTGCCATGTGAACTATGGAGACCCCACAGTGCCTTTCACTGACTGATCAGGCCTCAAAGAAGTCCACAAGGCCTTTTTTTAATGGCCGCCACTGTAACTGACCACGTTCTATATTTTGGCAACGCATTTCATTTAAAGCCCAAATGATGAATTGTTCAGGCTGCGATGTGCAAGGGCTATGAAGGAGGGACATTATTTGTGATGAATGGAGCATTGCTTCTTTCAGGCCCTCTTACCTAATAGGGACAAACCTCATAATCAATTAATTAATCATAACCTTTAGTTCGCCCTGAATCTCATTGTGGACAGTTCTATGGGAACAGTTTGGAGGACCCCCTTTTTGTTAGGGTTTGCATTGGACAAAGCATTCAATTCAATTCCATTTTTTTCTGAAACGTCATAAATTAGAATGCAAGGTAAAACCCATATCGTGCAAGCTTTTATAAGTCAAACTTAACAACAAAACATTTCTCCAACAGCTGGTATGCACACATAAAGCCATCTCTGATTAAAATTATCTTTTGGCCTATGTAATTGTCATTGCCTCTTACATTTTTGTATTTGCACAAACGGTGACACCACAGTCGTGCTAGTTGCTGACAGAAGATGCAGATTTCCGTGAGTTGGTCAAATATTAAATGAGTTAATAAATAGTATAGCTAAATATTATTATGAGCAAAAAAATTGTTTCGGCTGCTTTAAAATGAACAAATGTCATTGTTTTGCTGAACCAATTACATTTTTGAAGACAAAAAACAATGACCTCATTAAAAATGGTTGGACGATTCCTTATTGTGATGATGAAACACAATTTAGACATAATGTCCATCCATTTTCTGAGTCGCTTATCCTCACAAGGGTCGCGGGGTGTGCTGGAGCCTATCCCAGCTGTCATCAGGCAGTAAGCGGGGGGGACACCCTGAACCGGTTGCCAGCCAGCCGCAGGGCACACAGTGACGAACGACCAACCGCGCTCACACTCATACCTCGGGACAATTTAGAGTCCTCCCACGCGTGCTTTTGGAATGTGGGAGGAAACTGGAGTACCCGGAGAAAACCCACGCAGGCACGGGGAGAGCATGCAAACTCCACACAGGAAGGCCGCAGCCTGAATCAAACCCTGCACTTCTGCACTGTGAGGCGGAAGCAGTCACCCACCGTGCTGCTGTACCAAAAAATATGGATCACTAGACACATTGGATCCAATTTATTATTTAAGGAATGACTTTTTTGGTGTCAATACAAAAATATATTTTTGAATAAATCTGTTGCTTTAAATAACAGCAACACGGGTTGGTTGATTGAAAAACATCAATTAATAAGATAAGCTGCTTCAGGCCTCAACTTTTCCTGCTACACTGCCACTTGATTTTATTGTCATGTTAGATTCTTCTGTCCAGTCCCGCGCGTGTGATCTTTGTTGAACGGTTCCTCTCTGTCGACACACAGCAGTTGGCGAGCCAGACAAAAAGGTGTGACTGATGACTGTCCAGCAATTGACGCTATTCACTGCTTGCCCCCAATTCACCTTCTTTCTCAACTTTATGGCTAATTGCTATGAAGCTCCTCCCAAATGCTCCCAGCCCCCCATCAGCTTTTCTTGAGGGCTTTGTGGCATGTTCGATATTCCCGTTGGACTGTATCGTTTCACAAGGGCCTTTCTTAGCATCCTTTTATTGAATGAGCTCGGGGTCAGAGTTCATGATGATGGCGGACGTGAGGCTTTTACGTGCACCGTTGGACCCTTAACACGTCACATCCAACTTGTACGACTCAACTTTATGTGGCAGAAAAACAATAAAAGCATCAATCAATGTCCTCCCTTGTCCATTTAGGGCGGCTCTGAGCGATGATCTGCGCGGCACGTTGATGAACTCGAGAGGCAGGGGACTGTGAATGTTTGTTTATGTCGAGTAAGGATTTGTCAAAAGGTTTATGTCATTGCTGGCATCGGTCTCTCTGAGCTTGTACTGGGTGGTCTTTGTCCGTTTGCATCCGTAAAGGGCTTCGCTCTCACTCTCATTTGTCCCCTCTTGATTCTCTAAATTAGGTTGATGAGAGGCCCTCCTATCAGGTGGCATATTAATTGGGTCAGGCTGGATCTTATATGAAATCCAAATAATGGCAACTCCAATCTCAACACTGAACCTTTGTCCTCTGAACACTCTCTTTCAGCAATTAGCCTCACGCTGGATGCGTCGCTTGCCACCTCCGCTGACCGCTACCCTTTTCACGGGTGCACCGCGCCACCAGTCGCCCACATTAGCGTGTGCGTGGGACACGGAACTGCAGTGGCGACAGAGTGGGGGGTCGGGGTGGAGGCGGTGGGAGGTGGAGGGGAGGGGGGGAGTTGGTGGGGGTCACACATCTTCAGTCTATTTCAGAGTTTGCCTCTGAAAATGAAAATAAGAGGTAAAAGGATGTAAGTAAGCTTGTTCTTGCACAAAAAGTCTGACTCAACAGATAATAGAATGCAATGAAAATCACCGTTCAAGCAGAGCGAGTCACAAGCATTATTGCTTGTTCATCAAACAATGAATATGATTGCAAAATGAAAATTAAAACAGTATGCAATTTGCAGATTTTCATTTATTTTAATTGAGAAATTGTTTTTTCCTGCTATAAATAGCTTGAATGTTCTGAGTCAAAAATGAACGTCGTGATTTACAGATCGGGATATCTATTGTAAAAAAGATACTATATGCTACTCTTAAATGGATTTGGTTTGCTTCCCCACATTTCTTTTTAGCTTATACAAAGTTCTTGTTTCTTTGTATATGTAAGGGCGAGTTGCTCATGTGATACTTGATACCACCAATATCCTTTCTGATCCGATACAGTACTGAGTAAAATGTCAAAAGAAGGTTACCTTTAAATAAAACCAACATACATGTGCTCACCCATATCTTTGATGATCTCGCCCTGGTTTGGGGATGTCAGTTTTCCACTTAACAATGGAAACTGAGAAACGGACAACACAAGCAACACTGACCCTATCATTTGGAATTGGACACCCTAACAAAAATGGAGGACAACATTCCCCCTATATTTCTCACTATGATACAGTTAAGCCACTGTAAAGAGACCCATTTTATTTGAGGAGACTAAGAAATGGAGTGCCGCAACAAAGGTAAATAACACGTCACCGTCCAGAGCTAAAGCTACAAACACGAAAACACGTGTGTTTATTTTTCATGTACAATTTCCAACACTTGTTGATTGGAGCGAAATCATATCAAGGAGCAAACCACCAATCTCATAAGCTAAATAAATGATTTATTGTACAAAAGAAAAAATGATAATAAACAACAAAGGCAAACGTAACAATTGAACAGTTATTCATATGCACAACCATTAAACTACAATGTTGGGGTGATTTATTTAAAACTACACAAAGAATGAAAAACATTAGAAGCGGCGAACCTGTCCAAAACATCATAAATGTCAACATTTGGGTTGTTATTTACATAGAGGCTTTTTACTCTCATATATTTCTATGAAACCACTCGCACACATACCAGTATACAAAGACTACATTTCAAAATGGCTTGAGCAATAGTCAGGCCATGGCGGGCACAGCTAATTTCCATCTTCTGAGCACACATGAGCATCAGTCATTCTGTCAATAAGTCCATCCCAGCCTGAGAGTACGGGGACCCTGTGGTTTTTCTTCTACTCTTTTTGGGGGCCATGAGGGTTCATTTACACATTTTAATCCTTTTTTTTTTTTTTTAAAAAGCTAGCTTTTTTTTTTTTTTTTTTTTTTTTTTTTTTTTTTTTTTTTTTTTTTTAGAATGCTAAAGTGAGGTAGACAGACTTTGTAATTAATTTTAATAAATATAGACAATTGACCAGTTGAATCTTTTCCAACCACTGCCCCTAACAGCATTTTCCTCCCTTTGAAAAGTTCTAGCATAATTCCTGCGATAACAACACAAGTTACAGCACACAACATGTCATCCTCTACTTTGGCTAACGATCCCTGGATACTCCTCCCATTCTTACATGGGCGCTTTCCCTTAAAACATACACAAAGGCAAATCAGACTCTAAAGTCTCGCTAACTTTGTAGTAAAGTAGGTGGGCGGGCCATTTGCAGTTAAAGCATTCTGTATTCGTCGATGCAGACTTTTATTACACATATGACTTGTCACCCAAGGTTTGGAAAGGAGGCCTTTCAGGCCGCTGGCACGGGACAGGACGTCCGGGGTTCCAGAATGGATTGAATGTATGTGTGGAGTGGACAGGCCCCCCGCTTCAGACAAAAGCCAGGACGAGTGTGACGAGTGATAACCTTGCTAGTTTCTCCGCATGGTTGGGTTCCTCGGCAGAAGCTTGACTATCGTTTCTTTGAGGCTACGCCGTCCAAGCTAGCTTGTGCTTGGTCAAAACACAAAATAACACTTTACCTCCTCATGCCATAGTGCAAAATTTATTGTTGGTAAGGTAGAGTGCCCCTCCAAAAAAAGGTTTTCATATGCCTTTTTTCATTTTAATATACACATATATCATTTATATATAATAATGTCAGAAGGCTCTTCCTTTTTCCAACAGCATAGTGCTTTCGTTTACAACAAATGGATATCTCTGCTAAGACATCCAGGAGACAAAGACACACTTTGAGCATACTGTACTAATCTCTACTGTATTCAAGCACTAACAATAGCAATTCTTCACGATGAGAATGAACTGGGAAAGGGGGGGTGGGGGCAAAATGCAGTTTTCTAAATGGCGGTTAGTGGCATGATCTACATTGTCTTTTGCCTAGTCTGCTATGAGTGTTTCGGAGTTGGGTTCCTTTTGATTTGAACGAGGCTTCTTCATGGTCAGTGAAGCAGCTTGATGACATGCGCTCACGTATTAGAATTACTCGGACATTTTTGTTGACGTACATCAGGTCAGGATTTACGAATGCTCGGCTTCCCGATGTACAGATGAGTCTCAAATGATTCATACCTTCGCCAAATGTTGACTTAAAGTGCAACGTTAGTAATTGAACGGTTATCGTTTAGCGTCGACAATATCACGGATGCAAATAATTTAAAGGAAACTTCGAAAATTCATAATATAAACTCATTCGTTTTTTTTTGTTTTTTTTTTGTCTTGTGTCATTTGCAGCTAAACGACAAACATTCCTCAAATACAAATCCACTTCAACTCAAGAATGACCAGCATATGAATCATTTTGGCCTTAGCTGTACATCTGAAGTCGCGGCTCGAGCTGAACTAGTCATACTTTCCATTCACGCTGTTGCTTTTTTTACAAGACTCCAAATAAAATACATCAAAGCAGCAGTGAAAAGGGTTTGTAGATATGCAAGAATGTCGCACTAAGGTGTTATAGATTAAGGGTTTGGTTTTGGATCTCCTCAAAACATTACATCTCTAGACATCTGTAAACAACATTGAACCGGATATCTCGTTAACTGTGGATTCCGGTTGAAATGTTTGCCCCCGTTTTTTTGTCGATCACTCATGAGGAAGAGTGTTTGTGAACTAAAATGTCTTTAAATTTCAGACTGAAAATATTTGAGTCTCCTGCCATCTCCATCCACCAAAAAGGACATTTCACAAAGATGCCATTAAAAACACAACAACAGAAATCAACAACAGAAATGTTTGTCTCATTCTCTGAAGCCGCACCACATGTTCACTTAATGTACTATATTTCCATGACTCAGTTCCCCCCCCCTTTTTTTTTTTGATTCCTATTTCACACAGAACTTTCTACAAGTTAGAATCATTTGAATTTCAGGAAATGGAACCCCTTGTGTTTTCATTTTCTTTCTATTTTTTTTTTTTTTTTTTTTTTAATCTGGTGGCGAGGAATGGGTTCTGTTGCCAGGGGAGAGCTCCATTCGCATTCAGGGTGGTTTGAGGGAATGGTGAACGTGCACAAGCGTGTGTCATCCCCCGCAGCCTAAGAGCAGCCACATCGATCCACCACCATCCCAGGAATCTTGCCGTGGATAATCTGCTGCTTATCGTTGAAGTATAGCATGTTAATGGGCGACATCTTGGTGGGAGTGCAGCAGGGCCCTGCCGAGCCGCGGGGATTGGCGTGCTGCACCAGGTGAGTGTGCGGGTATTTCTGCATAAACATATACTCGCACTGGCCCGAACAATAGTTGGCTTTGTAGCGCTTGGGTGCGATGATCCAGTCCCAGCCGAAGGCCTCGAAATCCACTGTCAGAGGGTAGCGGCAGCAACGGGACTCGGTGGAGTGCTCGTCGCAGTCCAGGCCCAGGTTTCTTCGAGAGCGTTTGGTCGTCTCCAGAACCTTCACTTCCAGGAACGGCTGCTGGAAACAGGGGGAGGGGTGAGAGAAAGAGGTGGTTATAAAGTGAGCACTTGAGTGTTTGATTCTAAAAGACTTGACGGTTGTTTGTGGGAAAAAAACCTTTAAACAACAAATTCATCCATCCATCTATTTTCTGATCCGCTTTATCCTCACAAAGGACGTGGGGCTGCTGGAGCCTATCCCAGCCATCTTCGGGCAGTAGGCGGGGGACACCCTGAACCGGTTGCCAGCTAATCGCAGGGCACACAGAAACGAACAACCATCCGTGCTCACACTCACATGAGGAACAATTTTGAGTGTTCAATCAGCCTGCCATGCATGTTTTTGGAATGTGGGAGGAAACCAGAGTACCCGGAGAAAACCCACGCAGGCACGGGGAGAACATGCAAACTCCACACAGGGAGGCCGGAGCTGAAATTGAAATTGCACTGTGAGTCCGACGCCCTCAACAATGAATCATTAAAGGTATTTATATTTGAGTGCTTGTAAACGGCCGGTTGTTCAACTTTTTAACATGTTGTTTGTATTTCAGCAATATCTGCTTTCAATTTTTATACATAGCGAAACGTACAGCACAGAAACTCTTCTTTGGTCTGCCGTTCGTGATTCGATTGACATGAAATTAATTGGTGTTCGGTGTGAGCTGTATTAGTTACGGTGGATATAAAAAGTCTACACACCCCTTTTAAGTGCCAGGTTTTTGCGATGTTAACAAATGAGACCAAGATAAATCAGATTTTTGGAAAAAAACGGATTACACCTTCCACTGGGAAATCACATTTTGTCTTCAATGTACAATAATTACCAAGTGGACACTTCATTAGGTACACAAAGTGACAGGTGTTTTTTTTTTAAATATCTAATTTGACTGCTTATTTGGAAGTAAAATCACTCGTGACAGTGACTTTTCTGCAAAGCCTGCCTCTTCCCTCGGTGATTCCAGCTGGACTACAATAAAGTTGACGTGACGCATGAAGAAGAAGATATAAACTGAAAGGCCAATGGGGTGAAACCACGTTTGGCCTTTAGGTCCTTGTTGTTGAAATAAAAGCCCCAGAGGAAGATGGAAACGTGTTTTCTTTGCTTCTTTGATCTTGCCTTTGTTTTGGATCTTTTGCTTTTTTTTTTTTTTAGTTCAAGAATAATAACGGACACTGCTGTGTACTGTACTACGAAAATATTGCTTTATTGGCCAAGACACCAGAGGTGACCTCTAAGATGTGACCCAAACAAGCACTTGGCAAATATTTGGTGGAGCTGATTCTTTATTGTGAACACCATGTCGTCTCTCATTCAAGGACTAAAGATTTTAAATTGTAAAAACTACTTTTATTAAACAAGACTCTTCTGTTTACTCTCAATTGCAGGCCTTATTTAACATAACGATTATAACGATTATCATTCATTTATTTGTTCAATGCGAATTTAATTCTCAGTGTTTACATAACGTTCTACATCAGATTTTTCTGGCCACTTGGGGGCAGTAAGGACAAGTTATAATCATGACAGTCATTGCTTATACACATACTGTACTCATAAAGGAATAAGAATACTGTACAAGATGACGCCAACAAGTTATACTTCATAAGTACACAATCATTTATTTTTGTACTTTGTGGGTTTTTTTTTTTGTAGCAGGTCTCTTGGGTCAACATCAGTGGTAGCGTTTGACATTAATACTTCAATTTTTGTCATATCATTTAGTGTCTTTTAATATTCCTCATTATGATTTAATGTGTTGTCATGAACGTTTTGAGTGAATTTCATACATAAATTACCTGTTTCTACTTCCTGATGCTATCCCATTTTGATGGGTGTTACCAAATGTTTTGTTCCTCTCTAAATGTCTGTATTATTTTCACAATATATCCATCTAAACTTCCCAGCCACTGGGGAACAGTGCACCCCCAGGGGAGGGCACTGCCCCCCAGCGGCTGGGTTGGTAGCGTTTGACATTAATACTTCAATTTTTGTCATATAATTTAGTGTCTTTTCATATTCCTCATTATGATTTAATGTGTTTTCACGAACGTTTTGAGTGAAGTTCATACATAAATTACATGTTTCTACTTCCTGATGCTATCCCATTTTGATGGGTGTTACCAAATGTTTTGTTCCTCTCTAAATGTCTGTATTATTTTCACACTACATCTATCTAAACTTCCCAGGATCGAATAGGTCCTGAGAGATTTATGTGCTAATTTCAAAAACATGACAATTTCAAAATATGACATCATCATCAATGTTTGCACTGACATGGTGTTGTTATGCCTGTTTGTATTAAATTGAGAGTTGAGCATGTCCCTGGGACAGGTCTGAGGGTCCTTACCAGCCCCTCCTCCCCAGGTCGCAGCGAGGTAACGGCCAGGTCATTGCCGCTCTCATCAAAGGCGTTGATGTCGATTCCCCAGTTGGTGTGGGGCTGTTTGAACCAGTTCTGCAACACGTGCTTGAAGTCAATACTTTGCCAATGTCCCACTCTGGAGTTGAGCTCGATCTTCAGCGAACGAATGCGGATGTGGCGGCTGCCCTGCTCCGTTACGGGCTTGAGCCGGAGGATCTGCAGGTAAACGGTGGAGGTCTGCTGCAGAGGACGCAGATACACCCACAGCTGGGCCTTCAGAACCTTGGTGAACATGAGTTTGGGGCTGAACTTGAAGAAGCAGCAGCTGGGTTTCCCGTTCACCTGCACCAGTGGCTCCGCTGTGAGAAAGAGCACAATCATCAATATATGAAAAACGCTATCATTAAGTATAAATACTTGTGTGAAAAAGAATTTAATCTGTGGATGCCTAGGCCACCACCCCATCACCTCACTCCACTTTGCACACCACTGTCAATTGGGTTTTCATTGATCTCGATGGAAAAAAAACACAAAATTAATTACCTTTTATTATTTTACATCCTGAGAAGAAAACCCCCCATTACGTATCACATGTTGTTTCGGTTTAGGGTATTCTTACCTAACTAATATTGGCTCCAATTTAATGCTGACAAAACATGTTCCCATAGAGTGCATAGAGAAAGTCTACACACCCCTATTCAAATGCCAGGCTTTTGTGATCCAAAAAGGGACCAAAAAAAACAAAAAATTTCAAGCATTTCAAAACATTTTCCATCATTAATGTGACATATAACCCGTGCTACTCAAATGAATTAAAAAAATGTCATTTGGGCAAATAATAATGAACAACTGAGATAATGTGGTTGTACAAGTGTGCACACCCTCTTACCACTGGGAACATGGCTCTGTTCAGAATCAACACATTCAGACTCATGTTAAATGGGCACACACCTGTCACCATTGATTGAACTTATTACCCTGACACCTATTCACACCACTTGCAGGGGCACTACTTAGTGGGCTGATGCTAACTTTATGACAGTAACAATATCGGAGGAGGCTTTCCCATCATGCTTTGTTGCCGATACGAGTACTGTAACACTTGTGATGTTGTTTAATGTTATTTGGAAGGTGCCAAGAAGGTTATTTTAGGGTATTTTGATATCATTGCAAAATGACAGGTCCAGTGGTTAGCGCGTCGACCTCACAGTGCGGAGGTCGTGGCTTCGATCCCGGCTCCGACCTTCCTGTGTGGAGTTTGCATGTTCTCCTCGGGCCTGCGTGGGTTTTCTCCGGGTACTCCGGTTTCCTCCCACATTCCAAAAACATGCAAGGCAGGCTGATTGAACACTCTAAATTGTCCCTAGGTGTGATTGTGGGCGCGGATGGTTGTTCGTCACTGTGTGCCGCTGGCAACCGGTTCAGGGTGTCATCGGCCTACTGCCCGAAGACAGCTGGGATAGGCTCCAGCACGCCCCACGACCATTATGAGGATAAAGCGGTTCAGAAAATTGATGGATGGATGAATGCCAAATGACATTGCTTTTTCTGAGTTGGCTCTTTAAATTATTAAAATATGTTAATAATAAGCAACTTATGTTTCTGGTATTCTCTTTTTTCCACATGACGAATTATTTACCGTAGTTCCAATGCTGCTGTCCACCCAAGACATCCCAACTCCACACGAGTTGCTTTTAATACAATACTGTGACAGTAACATCACTGTGACTTCTTACACTTGCCACTCTCAGTGTGCTCACACGCCAACAGTTGTGTCAACACGGTCCCCCGCTCGGTGTGTCATCTCACGCCATAGTTTGCATTTAATCAATGGCAAGTCTTTGCGCAATGCATGTCAGGACTGCCGAAGCCCCGATGCATTTGCAACAAAATCAACATTTCTGATTGAATTATTGGATAACTTTTATTTTGCATAACGCGGGCTCTCACTTGCGCTCACATTTTATAGTCGCTCATATATTCAGGCAAAGCGATGCAAACGGTCTACCTTTTGGTTACGATCAACCGAGTCGGGTTACAATTGTGACTATATGAGGGCTGCAAAAACAAATTTGCATATTAAAACAGGAATCTGTGACGGAGGCTAGTGTCCAGATGGTAACCTTAGATTCCCCTGGGTCAGTTATAATGAAATGGTCTACCCCGATATTACAACGAGCAAAATTACTTTTTTTTTTCCCCTCCCTACTCCAGCAGCTCAGCCTAGTAGCAAATCTACTTTGGCCTCGGATTAAGGTGCACGTCAAAGAACGAGGTGTCGTCTGAAATAGGCGAGATTTATTCCTGTCATGATCCCCTCGTGTTTTCCGCAATTGGCACCACATGTCAAATGTGCACAGCAGTTCATTTACATAGAGCTCCATCTGATATAATGACACCCATCCATTGCATTCATACATTCATTTCCATGTAAAGTGTTCATTTATTAACGGAAATTTATTCCGCATCCATCAGGCATAATAATGTGCTAACAGTACAATAGAATATGTTATCTGTCCATTTGGGCCGAAGCATATTTGACACTAATACCAGACGTAAGTGAATAAACTGTCACATACTGTCATTTGTTTAGCAAATGGACTGTTGTCAGAAAAAGAAAAGATAAAATGGGCATGGACTTGTCAATCATTGCTCAATCGGAGGTTGCTCGGGCAACCTGCAAACGCTTCCTGGGTCAAAAGGTTATTTGGCACCTCAGCCTAGTTAAGAAATGGGATCAGGGGTCAAAACTGTCAGCCTCTTTACATCTCAGGGGTGCTGGGGAGGGGTGACACCTAATAGCCAGATTGAGTTTGAAGGTCAAGGTCGACCCTATGGCAATGCTAATACGTCCTTTCTTCGCAACACGCCTTTTCAATGCAGAAACATTGGAAATCGGCGGTGCACAAGTGAGCCCAATAGGACTCCCATTTGTTTTTGTTTTGATTAGGGTGGAAACCAAAAGTACAAAACTGTCATCGACTAACCATTGGAGAACACTTAAAAAAAAAAATGACACTCAATAAGAGTCATAATTAAATTATGGCCACTCATTGAGGGATATGAACTCACTGAATTACGGATGGACTGTCCATTAGAAGAGTTGAATAAGGGCCAAGCTGGGGGACAAACGTAATCCTTCAGCCTGTATGTCCAGGCCGAGTCATTAGTGGGTGGAAATAATACAGTGTCTCACGCTGGGCAAACAATATGTTCCTTTTCGGTGGGTCACTGAGGTCACCGTAATTAACGTGTTTGCTCATCAGCACAGCGCTGCGAATGAATGATTCCAGGGTTTGCTTGGGGTTTACTTAACGATGACGAGTTGTTGTTTTGGATCGATGAAGGCGGCAACAGTTTGCTTTTGTTCAAAGCAAACAAGGCGCCTAACACCGCAAAGGCGTGATTGCTGTTTCTTGAGTTATTCTCCTGGAGGAGTAACCCGAGAAGCACAAGTCAATTAGTTGGGACCTTTATTAAACACACATGCCCAACATATGAGCAATGTCACGTCAAACAATGACTTCATTGATGAATTCAATTTGTGCCTTTATAGATCCTGTAAGTGCTCTGGTAGGAGGAGGAGGAGAAGGAGGAGGAGGCGGAGGAGGAGGAGGAGGAGGAAAGCCTGCAGCTTTATTACGCAGCAGATTTTGGCAGAGTGTTTCATTTGGGGAAAGGCGGTAAGTTTTGCTTGTAAAGCACAAAAAAAAAAAACAAACAGTGGGAGACCTGAAGGCCTTAAAGCTTTGCTCCTGATGCCACTGCAAATTGAAGCTCATCAAGGTTTCATTTCCCAAATTGAATTCTAGACTTTTTACATTTTACTTTGATTTAAAACGAACATAGTATAATGTGGGATCCATTTTTGCATTCAGCACCACTCAAGGAAACACTTCACGAAAAGCAAATCAACTAATAAAACCTATTAAAAAAAAATTGGGTTGGTTTTGCGATTCTTGGATGTGACTAAGCCATTTCGGAGCCCGAAAATGCAAACATTTCAAAACAGGTATCACAGCTGCACTATTATGGTCTCGGTGTGAAAAGGGAAAACCGGTTTTCGTGTTCAATGTACAAGGTATGCCAGACAAGTTCCAGGATTGGTGTCACAAACCCAAACACCAAGCTACAATTCTTGCCCTTCAACCAAAACATCGACAAATACATTCTGCTGCATCTGCGTCGTTCAGTGCACGAGAAGACGATTGGGCAGGACAACTCGTGGCTACTTCACCATGACAACGTGCCTGATCACAATGTACTGTACAGTTCCTGGTCGAGAAGACAGCATCACTCAACCGGTCTGGCTCAGTGTAATTTTTCCCCCAATTTCCCAAGCTCGCTAAGATCAGCAAGTCGACGTCTGTTTTGAAGATGCGAACGACATCAAGATGGCCGTGATGACGGCGTGTAGAGGAAGAATCCTTCTAGGGGTGCATGAAAAAAAAAACTCCTATCAAAATGATGAGCACTTTCATACATTTATTTGTAAAACTATACATGCCTATCAAGCAGGTGTCTGCATTTATTTTTGTAAAAGGGCCAAATGCCGAACGGCAAGCTAAAATGACAACCTCAGCTTTGTTCTATATTATTTTTAAAGGATTGAGAAAAAGCACAGTGTCTTGTGTGAATAAAATGCTTTGCATGTAGTAACGACATTATTATTTTTAAACAAAATTATAAGCAGTCATTCAAATTAGATCAGTCTAAGTCGAAAAAAACTGTAGCACTGCTTCCGCTTTACATAATGTTAAAACGTCAAGAAGAGTATTAACAGATGCCGTGTTTTTCCAAAGGAAATAGCCTTGTTTGCCTTTCCTGCCCATGTTTCATTACAACAGCAGCTTATTTCCCCGTGGTATAATTGCAAAATACGCAGCGCATGAATTTTACTGCCGAAGCGCAGCAGGCCTGCAGGTAAGCCTATCAAGCATCTGCTTGACTCCCAGGGTACCTGTGACGCACAGTTAGCCGGCGGCCTTCTATACGTGCAAGTAACAGTAGACGTATAGAATATAAGGGCTTTATTCACCGAGCAGTCCGATTTAATATGAGACGCGGGGCATTTTAAAAGTTTTAAATAATCACATGGAGTAACGTTGTGGTAGAGTTCAGCTAGTGAACCGTTAAAAACATTTGGCTAAGGGATGTTACGCTGTAGCTATACAATAAAAATGGCTACGAGGGCTGACTCGAAAGGTTCAATTGTATTTCATAGTTTTGTGACATTCTTCCCTTCTTTTCCTTTTGTAACGCTAAAGAAGGCAACTTCTGGAACGGCACTATTGCAGAGATAAGGATCCGGCCCATTACTGGGTTGGATGAGGTGAGCATCAGGAAGCATAGTTTCCGGATAAAGCAATGGCTTCCTAAAACAGCGATTTTGGGTTTGGGCCCACATTTGTAACTTGATTCAGGAAGTAAAATGAGTTTTACTATTCCAGCTGTTCTACTCACAATGGCAGCTGTGAATATTTGTATACACGAAGCCATCCAGGTGAAAGTACACACAGCAAAATGGTCATCTATTGTTAAGGTCCAAATGGAGAGAACATCACGGTATAAATCTTGATAGGAGTTGAATTTGCATATATATATCTATATTTTCTTTCCTTAATGGGAAATGCAAATGTGCCATTTTGTGGCGAGTGTGTGTTCGGCAGCCGTCATGCTGAATAAATGTGACTCTAGGGTATCCCCACGCACCTCGGCATATTAATCATCGTGACACGTTCACGACCCTTCTAATAAGACAGGGCCATGGTGTACCCCCCCTCCACCCCCCCGAAAAAAAAACATCCCATCCCACCACAGCCCCACTCCCTCTTTGTCTCTCGGCCAGTCCCGTGGGACGGGAGAAGGTGGTGGGGGAGGCCGGGCTTGAGCCATGAGTGGAGGTGGT
>NW_017805625.1:6666176-6667158 GCF_001891065.2 Hippocampus comes | reverse complement strand
CGGGGAGGGGTGGGAGGGGGTGATGCGTGTGGTGGGAGTGTGAAGTTAGACCCCCTCATTCAGAAGCCCTCCCTTGGGACAACGGCAGGCACAAGACTCCTATTAGGACTGAGCACAGTAGCCCCCCAGGAGCAACAAAAGACACCTCCTAATGCTCCCTGTTCTAGCTGAGTGCACACAAACACACAGAGAACGTCGGAACAACACAAAAACACAGAACATACGCCACCGTTGACTCCAAACAGAGGCAAACCAATCCTAATCTCAATTATATCCAAGTTTTTAAGAGTGTGTTTTGGATGTGCTTTCATTTTAAGGCACCGGGACATGTCCAGCAGGACATTCGGGGGGATGGAGGGAATGATTGGTGTGGGGGGGGGGTGCAGAGTGCAGTGAACTGCAATAAGGTGGCCAGCTGGACAGCAGAACGCATACTACTCTCGCCGCCTGTGTTTGGGTGTGAGGCGTTAATGTCAGGTCACTGCTCTGTTTCCCAAACTTTTTATATGTCCACATATACAGTAAGGAAGGACAAAATGTTGTCATGTTTTGTTGCTGTTTTTCTTATTGGTTCACTTGTGGGTGCTTTGCAAGAGCACAGGCACACCAAATTATATTAAGTACAAGTGAGGATTTGAGGTTTTTGGGCACACGTGCCTGTTCCGGGAAGCATTGGCCGTGGGATGGTTTGTCAGAAATGTAAAGAAATTGTTAATATTTTTGTTCATAGCTCGTGACATTTCATTTTGAATTCATTTCACCACAACAAACAAATTATGTTCATTCAATTTGGCCAGTGCATGAATGATTTGGGGCCTAAATATACACAGGTCATTTTCATATGATTTGATCAATAACAGTAAAGACAGACAAATCAATATTTCAATAGAACATTTCATATCCTGTCCCTCGGTGAGGCTGTGAGTATGAATGGTTGTTTGTCGATATGTGCCGTGCGATTGGCTGGCAACCAGTTCAGGGT
>NW_017805625.1:6651008-6659484 GCF_001891065.2 Hippocampus comes | reverse complement strand
GGTGCAGAGTGCAGTGAACTGCAATAAGGTGGCCAGCTGGACAGCAGAACGCATACTACTCTCGCCGCCTGTGTTTGGGTGTGAGGCGTTAATGTCAGGTCACTGCTCTGTTTCCCAAACTTTTTATATGTCCACATATACAGTAAGGAAGGACAAAATGTTGTCATGTTTTGTTGCTGTTTTTCTTATTGGTTCACTTTTGGGTGCTTTGCAAGAGCACAGGCACACCAAATTATATTAAGTACAAGTGAGGATTTGAGGTTTTTGGGCACACGTGCCTGTTCCGGGAAGCATTGGCCGTGGGATGGTTTGTCAGAAATGTAAAGAAATTGTTAATATTTTTGTTCATAGCTCGTGACATTTCATTTTGAATTCATTTCACCACAACAAACAAATTATGTTCATTCAATTTGGCCAGTGCATGAATGATTTGGGGCCTAAATATACACAGGTCATTTTCATATGATTTGATCAATAACAGTAAAGACAGACAAATCAATATTTCAATAGAACATTTCATATCCTGTCCCTCGGTGAGGCTGTGAGTATGAATGGTTGTTTGTCGATATGTGCCGTGCGATTGGCTGGCAACCAGTTCAGGGTATCCCACGCCTACTACCTGAAGAATTCTGGGATAGGCTCCAGCACGCCCGCGACCCTTGTGAGGATAAGCGGATCGGAAAATGGATGGATATTGGTAAATTTGTATTGGTGAAATTAGATGAGGTTTTCATTTGTTTGATGTTGTCCATCATGAATTGTTGGCAATGATGCTAGTGTCTTACTGTAACTACACACAACGATGAGTCGTCTTCATTTTGGAACACTGACACTTCACAACGCGATTGTCAAAAAAGAAGACTCTGAAGATTGTTCCAAAACACTACAATTTAAAAGTCAAAACCCTGCCCGTAAATTTATGTCGTGTAACTTTGGCCACATAACTGAAGTTTTCAGTGTGGAACTGTAGGGTGTTCATTCATAGGGTTCCCCTTTAACGAGAGCCGGTCGCGATTTTTCAACGAAACACAACACATTTACATCCGTATACATGATCCTTTGTGCTTGATGCCATTGTATTTACAAAAAAAAAAAAAAAAGAAAAAAAGCAGCTGCTGGACATGTGCACTGGCTAGTTGAGTTTCAAATAAATCACTGTAAAACCTTTCCTCACACCAGTAGGCCCTGCAGGTGAGTTCATATTTTTTTATGCCTGATTGAATTTTCTATCTCTGCTACTGGTTGAGGATATCGATACAGCGCAAAAGCACTCCCTTTATTCAAGCGTACTTTACATTATATAAGTGGAACTCCCGAAAGCATAATTGGGCCATGCATCTCCATAATGTTCATAATGGCGCTCGCAGTGTGCTGCGATGATATATACAGCATACGGCTGCCCCCACTTTTGCCGCTGAAATGGAGCTAATTAAATTTTCATGGGATAAAAATGAGGTAATCTGCCATTAATTGTGCTTCCTTCCTACACATTTGCTCTCTCCCCCTCGGAGGATCCAACATTATGCCCACACAGCATTTCCCCCGCTTCGACGCCCCTTAGTTTTAATGGATTCTACCATAAACTGATGCCTTGCCTATACGACCACACAGAGGCTGAACGCATTCATCAACAATAATCCCTCAGTGATCTCCATTTTATCTTCTCACTCCTCCTACCACCCCCCCCCCCACCCCGCAGCCAAGTCCCTACACAGGGCTTAATTACTGCTCCGAAGTAATTATTTCCTTTATTAGTGAAACGAAACATCTGTTTCGAGTCTTTTTAAGTGTACCTATAAAACCCTTGCATGATTTCTGTCCCTTTAGGATAGAGCTGGGCTGCTTGTTGCTCCCTGCGGACTCGCTGCCTTCATTCCTCCACCCCCCCTTTCGTACACACAGCATGAGTCAAGATGCACCTAACTCCGTTGCACACTCCCCAAAACGTTTCACAGACGAGCTGAGCAGCACAAGCCAGTGATACTTTTTTTTTTTTTTGCTTTCCTTCTCAGCGACACGGCACCACCAACAATTACTTCATATATATATCCTGATGACGATGACAATTTTGGTCACATATTTGTTAAATGCCGAAGCACTACTTGCAAATAAAGTGGGAGAAAGCGGCCTAGAGGGACTGGTCCAGAGGTGCGTGGGAATAGAGGAAGGAGGGTGGAGGGAGCGAGATTCCAGAGGTCCTAGGGAAATTTTGTCCTTGTATTAATAGACTTTGGTCCCTTTGAAATTTACTAGCCATAAAGTTGACAGTACGTTGTGCAATTTCAACAGTCCTGCAGACCTTTCTTGACTTTTTACTTCTTTTTAAACAAACCGGTCGTGCCCCGACGGCCAAACAATTCAACAGCAATTTTCCCCTTGGAGTCTTGCCATTGATGGTGGCCACAACACAAGGCGAACAAGTGTCATCGTCAAACTGAGACCTCCGTGGAATAAATAAATCTATAAAAACCTCACATAGTCACCGACTGGCGACCAGTGAGTTGAAGACAGAGAGTCCGGCTTCTTCTTCTCTGTCCTTTTAGCGCTCTACCTCTTAATTTTTATGGTTCCTGCACCTTCAGGAAATGACCCTTTTATAGGGTCAACACTATAAAAGACTTTTTTTTTTCTTTTTTTTTTTTTTTTTTGTGTGTGGGAGTGGTTGGTGGATGTGTGTGTGGTGGGGGATAAGTGTTCAAGTTACTACCGGTTCGTCTTTGCTGCCAAAGAAAGAGACCTGATGAGGCTAATAGTCTCCTCTTCAATATATCACATAGCTGTGAACTCTGTGACCCTTTTTGTCAATAGGAGAACTTTTCTCTTGAGTGTGTGTGCGACTGTGTGTGTTTGTGCACGCGCGTGTGTTCTAGCGTCCATGTGTGTTGACAGTCTTTGTATTTAATGTATTCCTATGAGCGTGTATTTCATGTACGGATGCTTGTGGTTGTACCAAATGTACCTCAGTTAGATATAAGTTATACCTCTAATTTGACGTGCCAGACATGTGGGTGTTCAGTTACTTGACAATAGAAAAGTGGACACAATTCTAATCTTTCGGGCAGTAAAGGCAACCACAATGCATTTGAAATGAAACGAGATGTGCTGTAAGGTTTGATGTGAGGATATTTACATCCAAATCAGGTGAACGGTGTAGGACTGACAACCGTTTGTATATCGTCGCTGCCATGTCTGACTCTCTTGTATTTATTGAAGATGTGACTGCTGACAAAAGCAGCAGGATAATATCTGAAGTGTTTCGGGCAATATGATCGGCTCATATTCATCCAAATGCGTCAGAACTTTTTGAATGGCGCTTCACAGTGCAGATGGACAATGACTTGGAGCATACTGTGAAAGAAACCAAATATTGTTTTCCTTATGCGAAGAAGAAGAATGTTATGCAATGGCCAAATCAATCACCTGACCCGAATCCGATTGAACATGCATTTCACTTGTTGAAGACAAAACTGGAGGGAAAATGCCACAAAAACAAGCAGGAATTGAAAAGAGTTGCAGTCGAGGCCTGCTAGCGCATTACCCAAGATGAAATCCAGCATCTGGTGATCTCTACGCACTCCAGACTTCAAGCTGTAATTGACTGCAAAGGATTTGCCACCAAATGCTAAAAAGTGAAAGTTTGATTTATGATAGTTCATTCATCCCATTACTTTTGTTCCTTTAAAAGTAAAAGGCATATACTGTATTTTGATGACCATAAGATGCGCATAAAAGTCTTACATTTTCTCCAAAATGGACAGGGCACCTAATAATGCGGGCCGAGTTCCAAAATCTGTGAATGCTGTTGTGTGACTTTGATGATGGGCCCGCTTGACAGACTGATATTATGCCGACATGTTGCTTCCATAGAGGAAAGGCGGATGGAACTGAGGACAGCATACGGACGTTAAAGTGGGAAGGGTGGGCGTGAAAGAGGACGCTAAAGGCACACCTCTAGTAGGTACCGGTCCGTGCATTGTGCAAAACAACAGGAGCCGCGAGAGATTTCAAGATCAACTAACCCATCGTGCTTGGTGCTTTTGTTTTATGAAACTCACCATCCAACCATCTGGGCAAGGATGACCGTGGTGCGGCAACATCCGGTGGATTACGACAAAACGCTGGCCAACTTCCGCTCCTATCGCAGTGAAAAGTGGAATGTTCTGCGTTACATTAAATAAAAGACGCTTGCTGAGAGATTTTAAACCTTTATTCTGCCACTCTGCCGGCCTCACTTGGCTTCCATTACCGACTGCTCTCTTGACCAATCCCCACATTCTTACATACCCGCTTCGGCTAGGGCAAGTGATGACGGACAAGCATACTTTGCATTTTGAAATCCAACAAAAAGATTGCCAACAAACGCATCCAGCCCAACCATATCACCAACACGGACAAGATTCCGCTCATTTTTGACACCCCGGTAAAACCACACTGAAGAGAAATTGGTGCCAACATACATACATAATTAAACAAAAAAAAAAAGAACTACTGTATAACTAATCAAGTCCATGACCCCTTTGAACTGCTCTACACATCATCAGTTCGTCATGAAACGCAAGCTAGCGTTACCTCCATAACATACATTACGAAGGTGGATGTTTTAGTATATTAAGTGCCGCTCGATGATATAAATAGCTGTACTTTTCCATGAAATGTCATAGTAATAAGCCACTCTGAAGCATGGACCCTGTAAACCCCCACTGCAGCACCCACACGTACCTTGAGTGAATACTAAGAAGCAACTCTGGCACGGGTCCAGTTCAGAATGTACTGTGTGAACCCACACGACCATCAAAGGCAGCGAGTATAACCGTGAAAGGGTGATTGGGTTTGACGTGCGCGTGGAACAGGATCGCGTTTGAAGTCCTTCTTCTATCACAGAAAGACAGAAAAGGAAGGCACTTATAATCCCGCGGGACCCCGCTAACGCGCCACAGGCGGAAAAAAAAAAAAAAGGTTTGCACTCCTCTCAACTCTTCCATGGGTACCATAGAGGAGCGGGGGATGATAGAGGAGGTAAGGTGGGGGCAGGTGTAATGGGGGGGTGGGGGGGAGAAGCAGCAGATGATGAAAACGGCAGCCGACGAGAAACATGACGGATTGAGCAGAGACGTCACACTCGCTCGCATACAAGCGCCTCCAAATAACACTTGGTCAAAGCAATAACAAATATCTTCTCTCAATTCATTGATATCTGCAATTATTCGGTGGGTTCAATTCACATTGCTGTCATATTTATAAATCAAAGATGATGACATTCACCACATGTCCATGGAGCTCTATTTGCCTACACCTTGATCAAATTCAACCAAATCGCATTTCCCCTACTTGTGCAAATACTTAGCTGTGATTCGAGCAGGTGTAAACTTCAGTCTCCCTTCAGCCACAAAACTGTCAGTTGCGCCGGATGCATGTCAAAGGAAACGACCTCGGTACGCTGGAACGCCCCAGCATGACGCAGAGAGATCGACCAAATTCCCAAAGCACATTGAGGCTTGCATTGGCACAAAAATCAGGATATGCCTGTTTTTACGCTCCAACACAGCTGTACTATCGACAAATATAGAGCCCTTTATCGGTCCCAGAACGCCGGCGACCCTCGTGAGGATAAGCGGATTGGTAAATGGATGGATTGATAAAACCAAGTGGGCAGGCTAAAACCCATTTCAGACGGCACTTTTTGTACACCACGTCCCTGTCACATATTTTTTTCCAAATGCTTAAACTAACGAGGATTCTCATAGAACAATTTGCTGCTTTATTGGGCAGGCTAAAACCCATTTCAGACGGCACTTTTTTGTACACCACGTCCCTGTCACATATTTCTCCATCCACGCGGTCCCTGTCACATATTTTTTTCCAAATGCTTAAACTAACGAGGATTCTCATAGAACAATTTGCTGCTTTATCCTCAATTTCCAAATGATCAACAAACTCCTTTCAAAACTATACACATTTATAGCTGTCCTCTACACTATTCTGTCAACTGTCTGGCCACAACTCTCACAGGAGAAAACTGTTCCAGGCTGAGCACGAAAAATAAGGAGGCCGACATGGAAAAACACCGTTTTGTGTTTGTTTGGCTGTTTACAGTCAATACAGTCAACGTCTTGAACAATAATAATACTTGAAATTTGAATCCCTGTGTGTTTACAGAACTATGACAAAGGTATGACCTCAACTGGGCATGGCCTACCTTGTGCACAGAGAAAGCAAAAGTAATTTTAATGCAAGAGAGCTCTTTGCATTGGAGAAAAAATACATATATGGTTATTTAGGTTTTTTTTTTTGTTGCTTCAAACCCTTTGATGTCGAGTTAAGTTGGTCATTTCTCCATCCACGCATTTTGTCCATATTTACCTTTGTAAATGCAGTTAAAAAAATGTTGTTTTTTTGTTATGAGATATTTGAGAACATGGCTGCAGGTTTCAAGAAATGTCATATAGCAATTATGAAAAACTGTGAAATCCAGTTCAGAGCGTTGCAGGTGGCGCAAGTGCTTCCAGCTACAATGGACAGAAACATACAGTGAGGCAGAGGGGCTCGTAAGAGAACTGGTGGACTCATGAACTGGCTGAGAAAGTCCGAAAACAATCATCGCTGATGAAATTTGCGGAAACAACTGTACGCCATGTCCTTGTTCAAAGATTTGATTTGATTACCATCGGAAGTACACAATTGTTTCTTGTTGCATAACATTTGATATACAGAATGCCATTTTTACTGTTGGTATGTGTTTGTAACTGCACTTTTCTCTTTTGAAATTGTATAAATTGAAGAAATTGGAATTGAAAGGCGACCAAATGAGTGAGGAAGCACTGCTCTTTTCCCCCCAAAACAAGCACTGATTGTTGACATGATCCTTCAAAATAATGCCAACTGACTGTGAAACTGTGGCCAAATCCCACACTAAACCCCACGGTCCTCATTGAAGTGTACATGTACCTGAAGTGCATTTGGTGTTCGAGAGCGCAGATGTGAAACTGTGGCCAAATCCCACACTAAACCCCACAGTCCTCATTGAAGTGTACATGTAGTTGAAGTGCATTTAGTGTTCGAGAGCGCAGGCTACAAGCATGCAAAAATTGCAGAATTGGGATAATGCATTTTATGTAGTTTGAATTTTTGGATTTGTGTTTAACCCTTTCATGCACCAATAATGATAACCTGTAACCTGATAACATGTCCACGGTATAGTAACCTTTGTCCCTGAAAGGGTTAAGGTTTTCAGAAACATGGGAACATGTGTGTGTTTGTGTGGGGGGGGGGGGTGTTCAAGAAATGCGTTTTAGCAGTTGTGAAAAAAACTGTAAACATTTGATAAAAATGTGATTGAAAACAACCACAAAACAATTCAACTACCTACATCATTTCTTAGGGTTACAATTTAGAAATCCAAAGTACTTCCTCAAGAGTCCGAAAGGATAGTGACAGATTGAGAGAGAGAGAGAGCATGACAGACCGATGGAGCAATAGAAAGGGACAGAGAGTGAGAAAGAGAGCGAGAGCGAGAGAGAGAGAGAGAGAGAGAGAGAGAGAGAGAGAGAGAGAGGTTGAGAGAGTGAGGGGATGGAGTGAGATGGAGAAAGGGATAGTGAGGGAGACAGAGAGAAAGAGAAATAGATAGATAGATAGATAGATAGATAGATAGATAGATAGATAGATAGATAGATAGATAGATAGATAGATAGATAGATAGATAGATAGATAGATAGATAGATAGATAGATAGATAGATTTGGGATACGTTTTCAAGTAAAATTTCTATGAGAAAAAGAATAATAGACATTTCGAGCACATGAAGCACACTGGGCTATCTTTGTTCAGCGGCTTGTACGAGTTGATTATTTGGGGCGTGTTCTATCCGCCTTGCGCAGAATATATTACGTGTGTAAATGTTGTTGAACCCCACGATCCTGCAGGAAAAGGTCACACACTCCCCTCGACCCCGAGTGCTTCTCCGTCTTTGTGTACCCGCGGTGGAAAAAACGAGCTGTGCCTATAAACTTCGCATTTAAAAAGGCAAGTGCGGCCGAGGGGGGCCCCCGCTGCACGAGGGGAACAATGGCAGCTTTTTGGACACACTTTTTCTCACTGCGATGAACAGCAGGGAGACCGGTAGAGGCTCCTATAAAAGAGCGATAGAGCACAGCTGCCAGGGTTCAACAGTAATTTTATCAAATGTCTCCTAGGGGGCTGCCTGCGGTTTATCATTGGATTCATGGCAAACCAGAAGAGGGCCGGCAAATTGTTCGTCCGCTCGCCTTGTCGTCGTAACTCCCCACATTTAGAGCCGCGTTATCATTAATAATGCACTTGACGTTCAGGCTGCTTTGTCATGCGTTCGCGCACATAAACGAGGTGAAACAAGAGGGAAGCTTTCCACACGCTGACAGCAGCAGGAGGTGGACTCAAGAGAGCAGCTGCCTGCTCCCAACACATCACACACACACACACACACACACACACACACACAC
>NW_017805625.1:6562547-6650312 GCF_001891065.2 Hippocampus comes | reverse complement strand
CACACACACACACACACACACACACACACACACACACACACACCCACCCACCCACACACCCACACACACACACACACACACACCCCCACACACACACACCCACCCACACACACACACACACACACGCGCACACGCACACGAACCAGGTGGACCATCATCATCAAAGCCATCATCACATCATCATTATTAGCAGAGTGATTGTTTGCACCGTGGAAACAAAAAGTCCGTCAGGCCATGTTGAAGCTACCTTCTGCTTCACAGTGACAAGCGTCATCAGGCTGGCTGAATATTGATTTATCAGCTTCACCCCTAATCCCTTTTTGACAGCTGCCACCAACAGCTGATTGAGCCAATTAACCGAGGTGTATTTGAATGCGCCAATAAATAAATAAACAAACACGTGTCACTCGGTTGTCCGACTCCAATAAGGCACAAAAAACTCAAGTGCTAAAAGTCAGCTCGTTTGCGTAATTACGCACCGCGCGCGTGTCGGAAGCGGTGAAGCATAGTATTACTCACGCTCAGAAGCCATGGTGATGACGGACTCCGTGGTGGCGTGGTACTCATCCTCCTCCATAAACTCATCCTGGGAGGACGCGTCTCCCTGAAAGTCGTGATGGTCCAGGAGCTGCTGGAGCGGGGGCGCCTTAGGCAGCAGTTGGTTGACCACCTCCCGGCTGATGTTGGGCGCCTGCTTCAGACGCAGCTTGCTCAAGATCTGCGACTTGATGGTCTCCAGCCTCAGCACTTTGCTTTGTTCCCTCCAAACGCAGGCGGAGCACTCGTGGGAACCGGCGTCCTCGTCCAGGGGCGACAGGCCGGCATCCGTGGGCGTCTCGCTGGCGGGAGGCAGCAGCAGATTGGGCTCATCGCTCCCCGACTGTCCCAGGGAAATGAGCACCATCAAGCACAATAAGAAGTTATACCTCGACATGACGATGCCCGGACACCAGGCAATGCAACTTTTTTTTCTTGTTTCCTTTTGTTGTTTAACTCACGTTACCAGTTAAATCCACTCTCTTGGCTGTGCGTCGCTCCTGTCCTTATCCTACCAGAGTGGCATCTAATCCAACACCAAGAAGTTGCCAAGAAGTGCGTTCCAATGTGTCTTTATTGCAAGTTGACAAAATGTCTATCTGATGAACGTAAAGCCCGATGACGTGTGGTATGGTGGTTGCTTTTGGCGTCGTCTGTACTCGTTTCAGTCCACGGAAGTGTGTAAGTGTGCAGAAGTGTCACTGGAAAATGTGCAAGAGCGGTCAAAAAGGGTGCTCTTTATATATCTCAGCTGCCCGCTGTCGTCATCCGTCTCCATTGGCTAAGATGGCAACAAAAGGCTTTTAGGTCTGTCACCAAGTCAAGAGGGACAGAGCGAAGGGAGGGTGCAAGGTCTCTTATTAGACAGAGTTATTATTTGGATATAACCATGAACAGTGTATGACACATTTGTTGAAAATAATATACTCTTTAAATGTTTTATCACATGTTTGTAGAATCTCTCCGAGTACCTCAGAGCAAATAACCAAATCAGTGAATGCAAATTTTTCAACACGTCTCAAGTTTTACCTCTCTTCAGCATCAGCAAATGATCACATTCACTTGTCAGTGCTGACTCGGTTAAAAAAAGTGTTCACTCACAATTTTAAAAATTGAATAAATAACTAAATAAAGAAATACATAAATCCAACCGTTGATATGTTAATATCATGGCTACACCGAGGCTAGGTGGAACTATAGCCCCGTCAGAAATGTAGCTCTAGTTTAGCCCCTCTAGCTTTTAATTTGATATGAATATTGATTTGATAAAATATATTTACAAATTATTTTCTCAGCCACCTATACATCGGTCAAGCCCCCTTTAGTCCCGGGAGAGGGAAAAAAAAACGTTCTTTGTGAATATATCTTTCGTCTAAATGCTGTACTAAACATTTCAAATGCCTCCAAGGGTTATTTATCGTACTTATTTGCTTTCTCATTAAGCCTTGTGAACCTGGGATAATTAAACACAAGAGCCCAATATGTGCATCACATTTCAGGACTGTTTTTTGAAATTATCACTGTTCTTGAGCGTATACTAAAAGTTGCTGTGTATGTGGAAGATGCTGCCAATGTACAGGAACAAGCAAGCTTATGGGTTTCGCCCTCAGTGCAGGCGGCGTCATTGACTCACCAGTGACATCTGGTGGGGAAAAGAAAGAAACGTAAACTCGTGTCGAATCGTTCATTTCATACAATTTATGGTTTGACAGGGCATTCGATTGCTTTTATGCACGAATATTAAGGCACTTGCAGAAATCTGGTATGTGACTCAACAGATTCACAAATATGAATAACAATGATGAAACCATCATAGTGAAGTCACTATGTGTAGGTGTGCACCGACTGTAGGCATCAGGCAGAAAGAACATGCTTCCAAACGAGATGCCAGACTGCAAGCAGCAGTGCAGAAAAGCAACTAAGTAAAACGCATATGTTACTACGGATTTATGGCTCATTAAAAATGAAATGAACAATAAATAAGGTGGAAAATGAACATTCAGTTGACATCTACTTTATATTATTTTATTTGAATATTCTCCAAGGATGCTATGTCTTCATGAGCAGTGATGTGTTTGTTTGTGTGCCACACCCACTTTTATAATGGGCTACTCTATCAGAATAGGTCATAACAATCCATATAATATTAATGTGTTATTAAAAGTAATAGGCAGCACGGTGGTCGACTGGTTAGCACGTCTGCCTCACAGTACAGAGGTGCAGGGTTCGATTCCAGCTCCGGCCTTCCTGTGAGGAGTTAGCATGTTCTTCCCTGCCTTGTGTGGGTTTTCTCCGGGTACTCCGGTTTCCTCCCACATTCCAAGAACATGCATGGCAGGCAGATTGAACACTCAAAATTGTTCCTAGGTGTGAGTGTGAGCGTGTATGGTTGTTTGTCTCTGTGTGCCCTGTGATTGGCTGGCAACCAGTTCAGGGTGTACCCTGCTTACTACCCGAAGACGGCTGGGGTAGGCTCCAGCACGCCCGTGACCCTTGTGAGGATAAAGCGGATCAGAAAATGGATGGAAGGATGGATGATTGTGATTTTTTTTGGGGGGGGGGTGGGGCTGTGATATTTTTCGAAAGTAATATATGTGTCTTGGGTCAATGAAGGCGGCCAATGTAAAACGTGTGAAAATTGTTGTGTCAGTAGGGCCCAGGTGACCCTGCGCCCTATTTCAATGCTGGGTATTTAGTGCAATAATTTCAGTTACAGGATACTTCACAAAGGCGCAATTTAACGTAACTTTAATCATATATTAGAAAATATAATTTTAAACGTGAAAATCCCTGTGATTTGTGGGCGTCACCTCGAGGCACTTTGTCCCTGGTGGCTCTCCGTACTCAACTGGGCTGGGCTTTGTCGTTGTACTGTTACTTTAGCAGCCCTGCTGAGTGTCTGTTACTGTTGCGTAGGAGAATCAAGAACGGCTTAAACTCGGAGGAGCTTGTCTTACATAAACACCACTTGTATAAAACAGTATCAAAAAAATGCTTTCAGTCACTCTGGACAACAGCGGGTCTCCAAAGAAGCGGACTTTATCACGTACCGAGGATGAATCACTCCGTAGCATCATAAAGGAGGTGAGCGGAGAGAACCAGTCAGCGTCTTTTAAAAAATATATATATTTATCTAAGTATACAACTCGAATGGGGCGTTTGGTTTCTTTCAATACTTCAACTTCACATGATGTAGTCAAGCGAGAATTTAGCGAGAATTTGGGCGTTATTTATTTTTTTCAGCTCTAAATGACGGCTTCTTTGAGCGAGAACAGATCGGTTTCAACCTACTTCCTCATACCAGCTAAATGTGCTGCTGTGTTGACTAATGCTGAAATGCTACGTGTTGTGTGTGTGTGTGTGTGTGTGTGTGTGTGTGTGTGTGTGTGTGTGTGTGTGTGTGTGTGCGTGCGTGCGTGCGCGTGTGCATGTGCTGTGTGTGTGCGTGCGTGCGTGCGCGTGCGCGTGTGCATGTGCGTGCGTGTGCGTGCTCACCAGGCTGAGAGCTCATCCAGGCGTCTGACACGAAGCGACAGTCGACCAGGGACCTTGAAGAGAAGGCCTGACAGCCAGGTAGGGAGACCAACATGAATGTCTCTAGCACGAAAAAAAGAAGCGTCACTCATCTGGAGTTTATCTTTGTACGAGGATTCACGGACTTTCATCACAAAATGATAAATACATATTCAAACTATGCGTTTTCACCTTTCGTGTGAGTCAGATGATCAATCCTCATATTTATAAAAGATCCTGCAATGTTTGCGTTCGTCATTTTGCGAGAAGAGGCCAGAGTTGCGTCTGGACAAATCGCACGCACCTGCTCACAGTACTTTAAGCATCTGACAGTTCCTGGCTGAAAGAGCATTGCTATGCTGGACCAACCTTCCTATTTGGTCGACATGGCTCGATGCGGAAATGCGGAGGATGCCAGAATAATCCTTACAGGAGTACTGAATGCATGGCAGAAAAGGCTGGGAATCAGGGATGGCGTTACTCCGTGGCTAGGAGAGGCTACAGCCCCAACAGAAATCTGTGTAGCCCCAGTTCAGAACGGGCATTTCATTTTATATTTTAAAACAGATTTTTTAATTATTGTTTTGTTTGTATTTGACAGGGCATTCATATATCTTTTGTGACACCAGTTCTGAAACGTTTTCGACACGCCTTGTTTATACCCTGTTAGCCATTTCCAAAGATACAATATTTTTAGTGAATAAATACAAATGTTTTGAATCATTGATAATTTCCCTTGACACACCCTTTGGAATCACTATTGTCGAATAAAGTTTCATACAAGAGCTGCACTGTCTGACATCATCAATTGAAAAAAAAAATACAGAAGGCAGAATTTTTTGGAGGCTACACCTCTATCCTCTATTGGAACTCATTTGTTTTTGCAAGTGTGTTTAATATTGTGTCAAAGTACAGGTCAACCTATTTTTCAATTCTCTAATTTGTCAACAGTTAATTCTGTACTTTGTGTTACAGAAAAACAAAAATACAAAAATCTGAATTTTAAACAAACCAAATTTTAAAACAAACTAAATGAAGGCTTTAGTTATACCAATACTAGTGTGAGCACATTGGTACTGCCTTTCATGCACTTGGTGCATGTTAACTCCTTAGCTGGTCTCTTGAATGTAGCTATGGAAGCTTTGTTGTTGGATGCCCTTTGTGATGTTTGTCTGGTTAATGACAACGTATATTAATTTACTTAAAATGTTTTTCTTACAGCATTCAGACCAGGACCTCTCAATAGGGCTCTCAGATATGGTGACTATTTCTTTGTCGCAAATATAATTGGACACGAGCATTACACTCATTTCCGTTCTGTCTCTCCTGAGGCTTATTCTTGAGAGCTTGTTAAGCGCACAACTACACCCACACGCTGCCGCGTGAATTCAGCCACCGTTAATTTTGTTACCATGTCTGCTGTGTAGCTGGAGCTGCAAGCCAGCTACGACGAGGCGGTGCACGAGTTGCGTGGGCTGGAGGTGGAGCGCGAAGCTCTGTTGTTCCAGGTGGACGTCCTGCAGGACACACTGGAGGGTGTGGAGGAGCTGCTGGCCGAGACCCAGAGGGAGGCTGGGCAGGCTAATGTGGTACGAGGTGCAAACATATGGTAGTTTGGTGATGATGTGGCTTTGTGGCAAAAAAAAAAAAAAAATTCTCTCTGCTTTCAGGAGTTGGAGCGAGAGCAGGAGGCCAAGAGGAAGCTGGAGCGTTTGGTCCACTCTCTATTACAGGAAGTGGAGACATTAAAAGAGGTCATGTGACATTTGAAAGGAAACTTTACACATGCAAAGGTTGTTCAACACAAACCGACTGACGACGCGCAATCAGCGCATTCTTTCCATACTGAACCCAATAGATTTGGAATGACAGGTGACATATGAAAGCGCAGGCTCAATCAATCATGTTTGTACTCTCCTTGATTCTTGTGCTGAGGCAAAACAAGCTCTTGGTAGGTCCGAACCAACATGGAGTTTTGTTTTAGGCCGATGCTGATTCAGATACTTGGCAGAGTAAAATTCCGATCACCGATTAATCGGCTGATTTAATTTTTAAGATAAATCATGAAAAATGTAACTAACATTTGGTCTTTAATGCTTACAATAAAAAATAGGAATTATAGGGAGAAAACTGAACTGTTTGACAATACAATTCCCAGGGGTTTATATTTGAATGTTATCGTTGTCTTATGTTATCATGTGTTAATGTGTCCAAAATAAATAATTGGCCGATATTTTAAAAGCTAAGATCGTCCGATTAATCGGTCGTAGCCTAGCAAGAACCTTAATGTATATTTTACATATTTTACATAAGACAAATCTCACAAGTTAACACCAAACACAAGTCCTAAAATGAGCTACCACTTAGGCCACTGCACAAATTTGTTTATTGCGTACAGTTCATCACGCCATCCGCCGAGACGTCAATTACAGAAAATATTCTCTGAAAAACATTACGAGGTGAATTCTAAGTGCCTGTAACCGGTTGTTGTTTTACTTTCTCTTCACAGGAAAAAAATATCCGTTTGCATGTATCGGCGGACACAAGTGAAGTGGACGTAACGAGACGAGGACGTGAAATGAACGAACCCGCCAAGAACGCCCCACTATCTAATTTTTCCAGAGAAGCGATTGCTGCGTCTGAGGACGTGCGCCCGACGAAGGGAGACGACGGGGGCGTCGTGACCAAAGTGAAGTGGGTGGCCAACAACGCCCCCTCCCTCGCACTTGACCCGCTCCGTGAGGACGGGGTGCACCGGAGGCCTTACGAAAGCCAACGAGACGCATCCCCGGACAAGAGCGACTCGGATACCGCAAGCACGTACGAGGACGCGTCTGCGGAGACTCCTGAGCAGGACGACGACCCTTTGGAGTTGCCGCATGACTCGGCAAGTAAAGATGACGTCGACTCCCAGGAGCCCCAAACCGGTGATAACTGCATTCTGTCTTAATTTATTTGGAAACCGCACATCGTTTTTCAAAGCTGCCAGTCTCAAGATGGCTCACAAGCTGATTCTTTGTTGCCAATACTATCTTTTCGACGTGTCTTCTTTTTGATACTCTTTCAAGAAATGTTAGCCGCTGCCTGGAGTGGAACTAGAGGCCTATAGACCGACTTGTCTGCATTATGTCCCAATCATTGTGGTTGCAGTTCAAGAAAACGTTTTGGGAGACTTAATCCGAGATTCTTGTATTTGGTGACAGTTTTTTTGTAAAGTCGTTATAAAAATTTTGTAACTGTAAGGGAACCGCAATTTATTCACTGCCTGACTGAGTGACAAGTCGTATTCTATGTCTTTTGTATCGTTTATTTTGAGGATTGAGGGGGGGAATTGGCTGCATTTGCACTTTTCATAAGGTTGTGCTTTGAAAAACATTCCATTTCGAACCAGTAACATGCCAACCAGGGAAAGGAAGTCCTTTGTCTGCACGAGAAGGCTGCATTGTTGCACATTTACAGTGCATTTTTCATGTCCGATTGCTGTATACTTTTTTTTTTTTTTACATCCTATGGGAGCTGTTTGCATGAACATCTACGTCACATTTTTAGTTCCACGGGGCACATACATTGTATACCAGTTTAAACACTGTTTTGCACTTAGAAACCTTACAAAATTTCACAAATCAGGTTTTATATGTACCATTATCATACATGAACTACCATGATTCATCTTTACACTTTAGGTGAACATTTCTAACGATTTCATACATTTAGCCGGTCAACGTGATTGCTGTCATTACTTGATGGGCCACACAAAATTCCAGTGACTTCTCTTAAAACAGATTTTCATGATATGTCATGATATCAAGTTCATGTAATTAGTAACTCTGATCCGGATACTCTTGTTTAAAGATTTTCAAATTGTTTCCTTAAACATGTTATTTTTCTTTTCTCTCAAATCATTTACCGGTATGTGCTTTTTCCGCAGAAAAAATGCAAAAATATATATTCTTAGTGAAATGGTTGCATCCGAATCATTTTGAACTATGAAGTAAATGTTTATCTGGAAGAGTACAAAAGACTTGTAGATACTGACTAGAAAATTTGGAATAAAAGGACTTGATCAAACTGGTGTGCTTTGATTTATTTCATATTTATTTTGATTGGCCCCAAAGTACACAAAAAAACAACCAAAAGGTTACTTGCATTGTTGCATATGACAAAACCAAATATTCATATTACATTTTGATGTTAGGTTGTACAGTATATCAAATTATAGGTGACCAACGTGTCCAACTTTATTCAAATGTTTTAGCTGGTTGTGCTATATCATTATTGGCCAACAGGTGGCAAACTAGATTTTCGTTTGAATGGAAGCAGATTAGCCTCTGCCAGACATTCAGTGTAAGGTTATGTTGCTATCATCATTAACGCTCATTATGCTTATTATGTTAGGAATAACAAACCACTGGTGGAAACCACAAACGTGTATATGTCACTTTTCTAATTATTTTTTATTACAATGCACTCAGTAGCTGGAGTTGTTGGGGAGTGAGATGAAGATTTCGCTCTATTTTCTCTGTCAAAACAGCCCCTTTTCTTTTTTCAAGTTGAGTTGTCTCCATTTTGGCAGGTTTGCAAATTCGTCTTTGGTGATTCCGAAAATGTGGCAGAAGTCTGAGTCGGTGAGGTACCTCTGAAAAGCAATCAACGAAATACATTTGGAACATTTTGGGAAACTCTGTGGCTTTTTGCCAGTAGATTTGTTCGTTTCATGCCAATCTGTGAATAAAATAAAACGGAGTGAAGCACCTCTTTCTGGGTGGGGTCCACGTTTCTAGGCAGCTCGCTTACCAGCGATTTGACTAAAACCTCAGCCGGAAAACACTGAAAGCTTGCATCATTTTCAACACTGCTGTAAACCTAGAAAATGACAGCAGTCAAACAAAGCCGCTTTTTAACGTGTCACGTAAACCATCTTTTTGTGAGTGTACATACATTGAGAACATCAACAGGGCTCATTGCGTTTCCCAGCTCCTTCTTCAGTTCCTCATAGCTCTTCCCGTCCTGCCAGACAAAAACAAACAAGCCACTTCATTAGGTACACCCAAGCAAGATATACGAGGTGCTACAAAATTCTGAAAAAGCTCGTGATGTGCTCGGATTGGTTTAGTAATAGTGTCTGTTTGGTCAACCATTTTGTATGAAGACACACCTCCGCATGTAAACTATGATTTAAAGGTCAATTAATACCTTGAGGGCAGCACTAATCAAGATGGGGAGTATTGGGACTTTTTTTTAAAGGTTGACATTTTTCCACTCAATGACAATTCATGTTTCATTGAAAACATGTGCTTACACTCCATTTGTAAGGGTCCCAAGCAGTGAACCAGCCAGTGAAGGTGGGCGGCTCGAACCCTTGCTTGATCAGGATGATAGGGGTGTCCGGATCTCTACCACCCGGGTGTGTGCGCAGGTACTCCTGGCTGCTCACCACTGCCTCTTTGCGTTCTACTCTGTTGGCCTCTTTGCCAATCCACAAAAACACCTAATGCGGCAGATTCATCATAAAGCTGTATATTAAGACAATATACTGGAGCGTGTTTAGCATATGGTATGCTTCCCCCTTCCCTACCTGGTCCCATGTGTCTAGTAACATGACATCATCTTCATTGAGGTCGTCCTGTGTAAACTGGGTCACCTCGGTCACTTTGAAACGTCCCGACTTGTTGGAGCATTCGAAAAGGCGTGGCTCGTGGTCCAAAACCGTCTGCTGCAGCCTATGGACACACACACACACACACGCACGCACGCACGCACGCACACACACACACACACACACACACACACACACACACACACACGTTTGGACAAAGGGAGATATGGACACACGCACACGCACAAACACACACAGAAAAGGACAAAAACTCACGCCCGCCTAACACACTATCCGTCAGCCACCTTTACCTCTTGTCATCAGCATAGGGAACCTGTCCTCCCAGCGTCTCCCAGAATTCGAAAGGCTCATGTCCCTCTGCAACAATCTGACTCTGGATGCCTTCCAAGTTGTGTCCAATCACGGCGCTGATCTCCTTTGCCATGTTCCTCTCATCTCCACTTGCTCCCTACAACCACCAGACATCATTGGCTTTCTAATGCCACCATTGTTTACATCAGAGGGCCTTGCTCTGTACCTTTCCACACCACAGGTACAGTCCACTCTGACTCTTAAGCAGAAAAACGTCGTTGGAGTTGAGAGAAGAAGCCAGTGCTGGAACCTCAATAGCTCTCGTATTGGCGGGCTCATAACCATGAACCTGGAACAGTCGCACTGATGGATCTGGCTCCGAAATTCCTTTTCTAGAGGAGCCACCCTGACACAGAAGAGGGATTGCATACATTACATGGGGCAGACACAAAAGCCCACTGGGATTCAATTCACATTCATACCTCAAAGATGACCATTTTGCCTTTGAAAATGGCCAAAAAATGTCTTGGTTCTTTACCCATGGTCACTCTCACTTGAACCGGCGCCCCGCCGTACATGTGGTCCATATCGATGGCGTGGAGCGCAGACGCTGCCAGTTCATCCTGTGTGGCATGGCGGCCCTAAAATAGTACGCGTTGATTTGAGCTTAGTTCCGCCTCCAAAGATGAGGCGGAAAGTAGAAATCAGCGTTGGGAGCGTCACCTGCCATATGTAGAGCAAGTAGCTCTGCTTGTTTTTCACCAGGTAAGTATAAAGGATCAAGTAACAGTCTCCTCCGTAGAAGTAGCCGTGACGTTGAGGGTCCACTGGCACCAGCTCCAGATTCTCAATTCTCCAAACCTGAGTGCAATTGTAGTCATTTGATTATCTTCAACTGTCATTTTTGTTCATCATTGACTGTCATACACTTTTGAGCTTCATGTCAATGCTATTATAGCAGGAAAAATGCTATGAATAGTGGATGCTATTTAAACAAATCGCAAGGTGATTTGTGTGCATGGATGGCAGATATACTTCAAAGGTGTATTGCCATATTGTATTTTTTTTGTATTAACTCCACATGTTTGTGAAGCACTTGATTCCTCTCTGAGTAGTGCTACATAAATAAAATGTACTTACTGTCTTCAAGGCAACCGGGGAGTAGGAAATAGCCCAAATAGATTTTTTTTAGGTCAACATTTAAATAAATAAATAAAATACAGTATCGTAAAGTTGACATGTCGACAGCTATGGTATACGGGAAATGTGATGAAAACAATTTTTTTGTTTAAATAAATGTTAAAAGTTTTTTCCATATAGTACATAAAATCTATCGACAGTATCTTTACACCAATTTCTAGAAAAATAGTTTCTAGATGGCGTCATATTTTCAGTTGCCATGGCCATTGCGGGGTGACATTCAACCAACATAGGCTCGGACGTCCCATTGCACATTTTCTAGTTGGAAGCATTTCTAACTTGCCAGCAATGTTTTCTTTTTTTGCCTTATGGTCAATTAAAGGCAATCAGTTAAAAAAAAAAAATAGAATGTTTTAAGACTGCACACATGGCCACGAACCTCGACTTGGCCTGTGCCATCGTCCACCATCCTCTCTTGCGCAGCAATCTCTGGCCTCTCGTGCATCAGAGACACATCAAATTTCTCCTGTCTGACAGTAGCTGACAACAAAAAAAAAGATTCACTAATTGCGCAGTCATTGGCTTCTTATACTTATACTTATGGAGTAATGTCGCGGCCAACGTCACATACCAACTTTCCCCTTTGTGTGTACTCTGCCCAGGCCTTGAGTCTGGTCCTTCACTGTCCACGTCTGGAACAGTTGCTTGAAGAGAGCCGACTCGCCGCCGTCATTTATCACCTCCACATTTGTTGTGCCGGGATAGTTTTTTGCCTTGATGAACTCCTAAAAAGACCAGTCGAATAGTTAAGAGGATGTCGTCATATTGTATCTAACAACAACAAAATGGCTGAACGTGCCACTCACCAAAGATCTGCTTATGGCCATCTGCCTCTCGGCTTTATTCGCTTTCTTCCCCTTCCATACAAACACTTTTGACCCACCATGGTCCAGGATGTAGCAGTCCTGTATACATTTGACCAATGGCTCTCAAATTGTTTACCACCTCAACTATCATAATGACCAACATTACAACACAGTAGTGGTTCATCAAAATAAGACGTAGGTATATTGTAAACCATTATAACATGATGCACTCTTTGAACAGTAACACTGCACTTAAATTAATTAAAAGATATTTTTAAAACAACACAAAAAATAGCTTTGTGAGTCAATGAAAATGTAATGTACATAAAAGTTAAAATAAATATGAAATGACTTTTTATTGCAAAATGTTTCATGGAACTGAACCGCATTCAGGCAGTGATTCTTTCATTATACCATGAGAGGGAGTCAAATTTCATCCATCCATCCATCCATTTTCTAAATTGTTTATCCTCACAAGGGTGGAGGGGTGTGCTGGAGCCTATCCCAGCTGTTTTTTAAAAACTTGACAGATGTGCCTGGCATTTGTTTAAAAAAATAAGCATTTAATTTTTTTTTATATGAATTTTCTTTTTTAAAGTGGTATTATTTATAATTACATACGATTTTTTTGAAGTGTGTTAGTGCAAAATTGTTGATTTTATTTCATTATTTACAACAAAACAAGTATTTCAATACAATAATGGTATGCAAAAAAAATATTTAAAAAAAACAAAAACAAAACAAATACATGCAACAAATATTACTGTATAGGACTCTTGATCATGTAAATGCTCAGTGGTCTAACTTAAAGCCCCTTCGAGACTCTAGGGATCTAAGGGCCTTTAAAGTCAAAGAAAGCAACTCACATTATTGTTGAGTAGTTCCTGAGCCAGTGGCCGGCGAGCAACCTCTACGACCTTCATCTGCCCTTCAGCATCTGACACACTGGGAGAAGTGCACACATAGAGGATGCACACATTGAGGAATCCTCACACTGACAGGAAGAAACACCGAATAGCATTGGTCTACATCTTACTGATAAAGAGTGAGGTTTCCCGTTTGTTCCTTGTGAGGGCCTTCGTCAGGAGAGCCGTCTGTCAGATGGATGCGCCTCTCCCCAAGAACGCCAATCAGCATGTCCATGATATCAGGAGAGTTGTCCTCCTCATTACCTTCAATCACCTTGATCTCCGCCCGACCTCCTCGCTCTCTGTCCCGAATGTCTTTGGCCAACAGCATACTCTGGGGGGCAAAAGAGACGTTATCATTTTTTTCATACTGCTACCACTACAACAACAACAACTTCATGATGATGATTTTGATGATGACGATGATAAGTAGAAACTACCGAATAATTGTGTATTAATCTAAGCACATTACTACTAATTACTTGCGTATGCCATCAGTATTTGAGTAAAAAAACAGAAATTACTGAACTGTTGAACAATGTAGATGTGTAAAAACGCAGTTAGCAATCATTTAAAACACACAGAGTGCCTTTGCAAAAATAAAGGATACTCTAGTTGTGTTGACGTGCAGTAACTAAAATGACGTCGTAAAAATAGGATTTTTTTGTTGTTGATGAATACATGCATGTAACTATCTAATAATGTTGCAATGCTGTTGGGTGCCCTTTGTAATATTATCGTCTAGTTTATGATTTGTGTCACAGTGCAGTTTGCAACTACTATTTCTCCGACCACCACCACCGAGCATTTGTGTAGGAATACAGGAATCGCAACTGAGTGCTGAGTTAATCGTGTAGTCACATTTCTTAATGCTGGGGTGTCAAACTCATTTTTGCTGTAGGCCACATTTTAGTTACCGTTTCCCTTGGAGGGCCGTTATGACTGAAACCATATAAAAAAAGTCAAGAGTAACGGTTTATTCAACTATTGTTTAAGTTACTGTAATGAGGGGTTTGGTCACAGGAAAATACTTACAGTATGTCTCTAATTTATTAAACATGAGAATTTTAAATTTTGAGAGAGATTTTAGCAAGTTGACATGTTTGGCTGGCTTTCGCGGGCCACATAAAATAATGTGGCGTGCCAGATCTGGCCCCCGGGCCTTTAGTTTGACACCTGTGTCTTAATACGAGGTACTTGAAGGTAACTGGGGGTCTACATGCCCGTATTCACTGCTGAATACCTAATTAAAAGTATTGAAAGTAACCGCGACACAAGCACTCTGCAGTTATTGTTTTCATTCTGATCAGAAATTACATCATACGCTGTATTTGCCACATTGCAATGATGCGAAATTACGATAGTTATTTGTGTGTCGTCTGAATATTTTTCAAAAACGCAGAAATTAGCCACTTTACCTATTAATCGTTCGACAATAATGTAATCGCTCCTAAATTGTGTATGACTGCACACTCAGTGGTCACGTGCTACAAATAAACTTACTTTCAGTCTTTCCTGCTTGTTGCTCTTCGGTCCATTCCACTGGATGATGGTTTTTCCGATGTCCAGTAAAAACACATCGCCGAGGTTGAAACTCTTCCAGCACAGTGCCACCTGAAACCAGTGGGAGCAGCGGCGGCGTGTGTACACACACAAGGCCCTCTGTGCCCCCGCTGTGTTACGTAACCAGCCTGAAATCGAGCGCTCACCTCCTTGGCCACTACCCGTTTCCTCCCTTTGACATGAAGCAGCCTCTGAACGTCGTAGGTGTTGATTTCAGTGTGCCTCATGCCCGACGCAACTCCACCTTTCTTGTAGCTGCAGCATGTGTCACAGGGTGAGTAAAACGGGAGATAAATCTAGGGTTACATTCCTCTTGGCTTTCACATTCACTCACATTATTCCTTGCTTGAAATAACCCCTGAACACATCGGACTCGTGCTCCTGAACTTCTCTGTGCTGGACCGGTGTGGAACCCAAATAATCATCCAATTGTGCGGTGTAAACTGCAGCGGCACCTTGCTCATCTTGAGAGGACTGTGAGCCGATCCAGAAGTGGATGTCATAGTGGAGGGAGTTTTTTACCTTTTGGGTCTGGAGATTCAAGAGTCATACAGAAAGTCAACATCACAAATGCTACACTATGAGGATGGATAAATCGTGTACTTACATAGAGAACAACATAGCAGTCACCCTCATAAAAATGTCCGTAGGACTTCTCGGGGACTTGAACAAGCTCCATTTTCTGTTTCAGATGGAGAGGACGCCTGTTTCCACCATTACATTGTAAAAGTATCCATCACTTTTACGACAATATGTGATGGTAAACTACACAAGTACCTCAATTCTCCAGATGATAATCCCAGGGGTATGAGTTACGGCTCTAAATGTGTACTCCATGTTGCACGCCGTTGCGGTGGGCCGCTTTGATTCCTTGTTATTTTCACCTGCTCAAATAAAAACATCACCCAAACCGATAAAATGTTTCAACAAGATACACAACAGTGTACGGTACAACATATAGAACATACCTTCAAAGAGTTGATCTTGGTTAACTTGGTAACAACAAAAAAGCCTCCTTTCAGTCAACGCAGCTGGCAAGACAATTTGCATGCATTTGCGTGTTTGGGACTTTTCACAAAGTTCTGCCCAATCGCTGAGGATGACACATGACCACGTAGGCAAATTGGTCAAACAAAGATGGACTCATATTCTAATTTGAACAGACACACTTTTTTCCATTGTCACCTGGCTGTCGGCGCGGCAGAGTTTGTACACTAAATGTAAGTGAAAACCCCCCCCCCAAAAAAAAATCATGCTACAACTATACACACGGAATATAAGAACACATCTTAAGCTTTGTTGTTTTCAAAGATGGACTCATATTCTAATTTGAACAGACACACCTTTTTTTCCATTGCCACCTGGCTGTAGGCGCCGCAGAGTTTGTACACTAAATGTAAGTGCAACTACCCCGCCCCCCACAAAAAAAAAAAAAATCATGCTACAACTATACACACGGAATATAAGAACACATCTTAAGCTTTGTTGTTTTCTGTTTGAAGTCATGTCATTGCCCAAACATGGCATCTGCTTTGAAAATTATTGTTGAATTTATATTTCCATCTTGGTAGTACTTTTGAGTAGTACGTCTGCTACACAGGTCTATGTTCTGGGTTTGAATCTCAACTCCCAACTTTCCTTTGTGGAGTTCACATGTTCTCCTTGTGTTTGAGTGGCTTTTCTCGTAGTATTTCCTCCCACATTCCAAAAGAATGCCTGTCAGGTTCATCGTCAACTCTAGGGGCTCTATTTTCGTGACCGGTGTAAATATGGTGTGGAGCACCAATGCATGAGCAGGTTAGACTGGAGGATCTACAAGAGGTAGGGCTGCGTCACTGAGGGAGCGATCACAGCTGACTTTAATCAAAATGGCGCCTTTCCCTTCCTTCAAATCTGCTGCACTAGTCGCGCAATAGAGTCAAAAACCGTCACCCGTTAATAACTGTGCCGCCCAGAACAGCAATTGTGTTGAGGGTTCAATGCCCGCTGTTCTATGTCACCAAAACAACTACAAACAGAACGCTAGTTGCAATTTGTCTTCACATGCTTTGACATTGGCATTTCTCATCAAAAATCAGGTGGGATAGGCTCGAGCTCGCCTGTGATGTTAACAAGGAAAATGGATGGATATTTGATTTGAATTCTAATTAGAAATGTGAAATCATTTTGTAACACTTTTCATATGACTTTGGGCATCGTCTTTATATTCAAAGTGAAGAGGAATGACTAGTAAGGTTCAAAGTAAGCCTTGTAGGTGTAAATGTTTATCACTTTTTTCCATTTTTTTTTTCTCAAGGATTTCTCCTCACATGCGCATCAACACATAAACGCATAAGAAAAAAGACCACGAGTGACAAGTTAAATAACATTTTCAGCCTTGTAGAATCGAAAACGCTATTTATGACTTTGCCCTTTTTTTCCATGAATCCTCGCATGAGCCTCCACTGGAATGATGTCATGCAAGTTAGTGGCCAAAATGAAACGAATGACACACCATTTTAAGTTGAGATGCCTGGAAAATGGTGATGAATCACAGTTTAAGCACAGTGGGGTCACTTGGGCCTTTTTGTTTTTTCGATCCAAGTGGAAAAAATATGGCACAACAATTATTCCTTTCAGCTTTTTGATCTTCGAAGACGACAGAAGGTGGAAATAATTACAGAGTAACCAGACTAACGTACTACTCAAGCCAACTACTGTTTGGCTTCCTCCGGCCCTATAATTAAAAGTACTGTGATCTGGCTAAAGAAAAAGTAACAACCTTAACGTCTTTCAACGTGCAATGTGCAACTCTTGTATCCGTAAAGTGAAGACAGGATGCTAACAAATCATACTCACGATTCCTCAAGAGATTTGATTAAAATGTTCGACTTGCTCAGGCAGAGGTGCAATCTCCGTCTGAACAACGCTTTACTTTGGCAAAGAGGGGCTTTTAAGATCATGGACAGAAAGGCAATGATAACATAAAGGACTCTGATTGGCTGATGTCATGCTGCTCACAGCCACGAAGAAGACATACGATACATCCCGTGCCTGCGTGGGTTTTCTCCGGGTACTCCGGCTTCCTCCCGCATTCCAAAAAAATCCATAGCAGGTTAATGGAACACTCGAAATTGTCCCGAGGTGTGAGTGTGAGCGCAAATGGTTGTTCCTCTCTGTGTGCCCTGTGATTGGCTGGCAACAGGTTCAGGGTGTCCCCGGCCTACTGCCCAAAGACAGCTAGGATAGCCTCCAGCACGCCCCGCGACCTTTGTGAGGATAAAGCGGTTCAGAAAATGGATGGATATACCCTGTTCCCTACATTCTGCACCAGGTAGAAGTCGAAGAGGAAACAAGGGGGACAGGCCTGTCTCTTCCATCTCCACCAGATGTTCCTAGCTCCTCCCATTTAGCTCAGCTGGACATTCCAGCCCACCTCTGGGGATCTGCCGGCTCCTCCACACACTCGGCCAGTCTACGCGAGCAGGAGGAAACATAATGAGAGGACTCGTTGTCTTCGTCAGTGCCGTGTGTTTGGCCAGCGCACAGCACCAGGCCCTCATTGACTACTTGGAACGTCGGCTGCTTGCGATAGAGGTGAGACGCTTCTTCTTGTGCTCCACGAGGAAATTTCCAGGAATAGGGCAAAGGCATTGGAATGCAGATGTGCCTCAACCCTGCGGAAAACTTTTCAAAGCCGTTATAGTGCTTAGGTTCCATTTAGTAGCCACTTTTGACATGGGAAGGACGTAAAAAGATGCAAATAGGGTGCATTCATCTTGTCCGCGTTAGTGACGCAGCAGAACACGGAAATGCAGAGGATTGCATTTATCAGGATGATCAAGGAAGTTGTTATTTCACCATCAATATCCCGTGTGGAAAGTCTCCAAAATGTCCATATGAGTCTCTTGCCGGAGACTTGTTATCCTTTAATGGTACAGTCACTATACCACGAAAGGAAAATAACAGTTTGGCGTCAAGGAAAATTGAAGATGCTGTTTATAGTACGTTGAATTTCTAATATGGATTATGGCTGAAATCCATGTCAACATTGTGCCCTGAAATTCCTCACTTCATATGTTTTATTTGTTAATCCTTCCCCTCTACAGAGAGGGAAAAACTTTCTTGGCTGAAACACAAAGGTTGATGTCAGTGCTTGCCTCTCGGAATACTTTGAAGTCTGCTAATTAGAATTCTTTCTTTGAAATCTGTATGTCCATATCTGACCTGGCCCGCTTCAACAAAATAGGACCGCATCTCCCTGTGGCACGAACAGGCCACGCGCTACGCCTCAGAGCTGCGCGAACTCAAACAACACATGGTTTCTCAGCTTGAGAACCTGGACAAAGAGAAGGAGACACTCCGCGTGAGTCTGGACAGCATGGGGATGCGAGTGGACCGGGTGGAGCGTGAGCTGGACTACTTGGAGACCCAGAACGGTGCTCAGCCGTGCGTGGATGTGGACGACAAGCTGATCGAGCAGCAGGTCACCCAGGTGCAGGAGAAGCAGAAGACCAAATACTTCAAACTCACCGGTGAGAGATTGCGCTGCTCCGAATTAGTGTTGCTAACTGGGAATGAGCCATCGTCACATGGCACAACTCATGAGATATATTTGAAATAAGCATAAGCAAAAAAAAAAGAAAAAAGAAGTGGCACAGTAGACTACTGGTTAGCAGTGCACTCCAGGGGTGTACTGCACCGAATATACTTCAGCACACCCGCAACCCGAGTGAAGATAAGAAGTATAGAAGAGGGACAAATGTTATTCAATTCACGTATTTAATTGAAAACACCACAAAGACAGATTTAATCCATCCATCCATTTTCCGATCCGCTTATCCTCACAAGGGTCGCGGGGGATGCCGGAGCCTATCCCAGCCGTCTTCGTGCAGTAGGCGGGGGACACCCTGAACCGGTTGCCAGCCAGTCACAAGGCACACACAGACGAAAAACCATCCGCGCTCACACTCACACTCACACCTAGGGACAATTTGGAGTGTTCAATCAGCCTGCCATGCATGTTTTTGGAATGTGGGAGGAAACCGGAGTACCCGGAGAAAACCCACGCAGGCCCGGGGAGAACATGTAAACTCCACACAGGGAGGCCGGAGCTGAAATTGAACCCGGTGCCCCTGCACTGTGAGGTCGACACGCTAACCGCTGGACCACCGGGCCGCCTGACATATTTAATGTTACGTTGGTTTTTTTTTTTGTTTGTTAGTTTTACTGGAATTAATGCACACCAGCTGGCAACAATAGATAAATATTGAACTGAATTCACTGAAATTTGGTTAAGTTCCTTTCTATTGCACAAGTCATTAATATTTAGGGTGAATCTTAGAAAAAAAACAACCCCATGGCATTTTGGGGTGCAAATGGTAGCAATGTTAAATTAGCATGAGCATGATGAGGGGATGCAATTGTGTTTCTCTTTTTCTTAGACTGCAACGACATGCTCTCCACCATAAAGGCTATGAAGATCTTGAAGAGATTGGGAGGCTCCAAGGGAATGTGGACCAGAGACACTGGTGGGGGCTCCGGGAAGGTCTTTATCTTTAATGGAACCGACGAAGACACCATCTTCGAATTTGCCACCGTGCAAGAGTTTACTCGTTCGCAAGGCTTGTCTGACTCCAGGCAGCTGAAGCTTCCCTCCGCTTGGCGGGGGACGGGACACATCGTCTATAACAATCACGCCTATATTGTGATTCAGGAGGATGAATTGACGCTGGTCAAATATGACTTGAGGAACAAGTCTGTGGTAGGTAGCGCGGTGTTCCCAGACCAGGACTACATCCCAGTGTACAGTCTGAGCCCTGAAACCGTGATGGACTTGGCCGTGGATGAAGAAGGCCTGTGGGTCATTTACTCAACACTTGAGAATGAGCAACACATCTCCCTGGCTAAAATAGACACTCGCTCGCTGAGCATCGAGCAAACGTGGGACACGAGCTGCCCGAGACAGAACGCAGAAGCGGCCTTTGTCATCTGTGGCACGCTGTACGTGGTCTACAACTCGGAGCAGCCCGGGCGATCCCACGTCCAGTGTTTGTTCGACGTCAATGACATGGTGAGCAATGACGACGCGCCGCTGATTTACTTTCCCAAACGTTACGGGGCTCACGCCAGTCTCAAGTACAACCCGCTGGAGCAGCTGCTCTATGCCTGGGATGATGGCTTCCAGATTCTCTACAAACTTGTCATGAAGAAGAAACTTGAGGTTTAGGACCAAACAACAAAATCCCCAACCCACATTGTGGTATAGCTCAGAAGTAGTTTTGGCCACACTGCGTCGTGTGAGCCTACTGGCCAGTGGAGTTTATACAACTTTTGTACTGTTGTATGTGTCGTGTCTCTTCATATTGTCACAATGTGTTTACTGTGCAGTACATGAAGTGTCAATTTCCTGTCTTTTAGCTGCTGACAACCTTCTGCCTGGAAGCATCTTGTACTTAACTCTGCTTTTATCATTCTTTGACATTTCTATCAACTTCTGTCAAGATTTTGATTGCCTTTTTTTAAAAAATCTGCATTCCATTTTCACACACTAAAGGGAAAAGAGTCGCCATGAAAGTAAAACTTTTGCTTTTCCTAAAGCAGAGGGACAGTCTAAATATCTGCAGGCATAACCAAATTTCCGGGTGGTTTCCACTGGGCTCTTATGTGAGCAGTGCTTTGTCCAGTTAAGTTTTTGCCTGGTTGTGATTATAGCTCATAAAGGCAAAGCCAACTGATTGAGATACAGTTTACTTAATCCTGTTATGATGAAATACAAACATGTGTAATCCCCCACGATTTAGTCTGTATGTTCCATGTAATCATATGTGACAGCAATGGTTCAAACCAGTGGAGAAATAATTCCGTTCAAGCTCATAGCAACATTTGATAATGATTTGCTATTTAGTGGAATTTGCTAGCTGGCTAGCACCGTTATGTTTCCCTCTTTACACTGTGGAGTTCTGTAAACCAAGACTGATCAGACTGAGCTGTTTTTCACAAAATAAATGTATGAAAAGTACCAACTGGTTAAGACATTTGGTTATTCATCAACATTGTCAAATCAAAGTCTATTTTTAGTTCAACGCATGAACATAACTTAGAAGTTTAAGGGAAGGGGTGGTGGGTGTTGTAATTTTCCAAAATGATTTTTTGTCATATTTGCTCTGTCAGTAAGACCTGCCAGTAGTACATGAGTAAAATGATCAGTGATTATATTTTTTAAATCAGCTTCATCTGGCTAAATGAGTGAAGCGGGCCTACATTCAATTCTTGCAAGCAGTTTTAAAGGTGGAAGTCAACCCCAAAATGTTCTTGACAGTAATAGGCTCTATGCAACCCTACTAGTCTAGACACGGCATTCTGATTAATATTGTGTTTGTAGAATATGAGCTCGAGAGTAAAATCCACCTTTTAGTCCCTCTCAGGGGGGCGGCCATTTTGCCACTTGAAAATGACATCACAGTTCCTCAGGTCTCATGTAATGGCCAATCATGGATAAGCTTCAGAAAACAGGTAAGCCGTAGTTGGTCGTCACCTGTGCCATTAGCAACTACAATATCATTTTCAGGTGGACTTTGCCACTTAACTAAAATTCCACAAACATCTAGTAGAGGCGCAAAAAACATACTATGAAGAAATGTTTTGGGTTCACTATATTTGATTTATTAATTTAATAATCAAGAGCCTTAAGATATCATTCCTTTTTATTTATATGTTCTGTCTAGTTTGAAGGTTTTGCTAGCTGTGGAAGGTTACCATCGTTTCTTTCGATGGGTTCACTCAGTTTTCCTGCCATAAGACGCAGACTCCCTGTTTAACTTAACTTAAAACTGTTCAAGCAAAATACAGCCCCACCCCCAGGTTCCTGTTATGAAATGATACTGTAGAAAACAGTACACATCTAGCTCTATCATGACACTTTTTATGCATCATAGGAAGCAGTTCATTTTGAATAACAAATGTTTGAGCATGTCGAAGTGATTCTATTACACTTACAGGGCCATTTTAAAAGGTTTTGTATCACATTACATATTTGATTTGAAATTGATGTCTTCTTGGAAGTGCTCACATTTTGAGTTGCAGCTATGTTTTGAAAAATGAAACTAAATTATTGCACAAAATGGCAGACAAAGAAAATACTGACTGAACTCCAACAGTTATATAAACATGTTTATTTTTTTCTCAACTGTCAACATAGCAGTAGCCATAAAACGGGGGCTCATAAAGGGCGGGTAAAATTTAGTGTATGAAAGATGTGAGAGCCCACCAGACTGGAAAAATCTGAAAATAAGGCAAGCCTTGCAACATCACCAGCATATGTACAAACATCAGAAATGAAAGAGATTTTTACTTCTGGTGAGTTCTTATGGCAGGAAAACTGAGTGATGAATTAAAGCTGGTATTTGCACTATCCCGAACCTTGTGCCGTCAATTTCTAAACTCTAAAATTTGGACACAAAAGGCCAAAACACAAAAATAAAACAAACAGGTGTTTGGGCACAAAACTACAATATGTCGACCGAGAACCGACATACATAGAAGGATGACAATATTTAGCTGAACAATGGCATCTACAGATACTTAACAGAACAACATTAGGGCTAAAGAACAGACAAGAACATCCCTAACCGGTTCTTTTTCAGTATCAAATAACCTTCAAAAGGTGCCACTCATACTTTTCTTTCCTTTCTGAACCTGCCATGAAGTGAGGTCACTTATCGCTCATCATCATCAAAAGAATCTACTTGTAGGGAATGGTTTTGCATCATTCAGAGTCTCAGATGAGGAAGCGGCATGGTGACGTCACGGAAGAAGCGATGGACAAGTGCGTTCTTGGCCGATAGCCTTTTGTTTGGATCGTAGCGCAGCATTTCCTGAAAGACAAGCGCAACGCATAAAACATACTGTAGCTGCTGCAGTCTAAATCAGTGTTTCCTAAACTTTCATGCAAATCTTGTATCACGGAAAAATCTCCAAACAAAAATGTCACAAAAAAATATATACAGTTGATATAAAAAGTCTACACAGCCCTGTAGAAATGCAATTTTTTGCGATATAAACACTGAGACCAGGACAAAATAATGTCACAGTTTTTTCTACCATTAGTGTGATCTATAATCTACATCGGAGGGAAACATCCTTTAGAGAGCATTTTTTTTTTTAAATCTTCTCGGTCAGACACAAACAAAAGGGGAATGTTCTCACTCGGAGAAGATCTCTTCCATCCTCATCCAGGAGAGGAACCACTTTGGATAAATCCTGGCGGGCCCAGTTGGGGAACGACGGTTTGTAGTCGGGCATGGAAGTGACTCCCGGCCACGTGGCCTCATCAGGGGTGCCGAGGGTGCGGAAGATGCGGAAGAGCTGGTCTATCTCAGAGTCGCCGGGGAAGAGTGCCCTCCGTGTGACCTAACAAAGAAGCGATTTCACCGAGTGTCATAAAGTGTGACGATTCTAAAAGGATGATGAGAGCATCACAAGCCACTCGGGGGTTTCGGTACACTCAAGCAAGTTTGGAGCAGTGAAAATCTTTCACTTAAATTCGGGGCCATGCTGCAGAGAGCGGCAGATGTTGTTGTTCTTCACGTCACAAACTAAATTGAAACCACAGGGCTTCTGATGGTTTCACTGAGTAATATACTTGATTTTGCATTACTCCTTCCTCTGGACAGAAATCGGAACGATTGGTTAATTATGGCCAGCCCTCATCGAGACACCATTTACCATTTCCGCGAAGATGCAACCCAGACTCCAGATGTCGACAGCGGTGGAGTAAAACTTGCAGCCCAGCAGGATCTCAGGTGCTCTGTACCACAAGGTTACCACCTGACATACATACAGGAGATTTTGGTCATCAGAAAGCATGCCGAAAAAACAGTTCTCGACATTCACTTCCACTGATACAGAACTGCACCCCCCGCCCCTCATTTACCTCATGTGTGTATGTACGCACAGGCACCCCGAATGCTCTCGCCAGGCCGAAGTCAGCCAGCTTGATCTCACCCTGAGCGTTGATGAGAAGGTTCTGAGGCTTAAGGTCGCGATGGAGAACCCTGTGGGAGTGGCAGAATGCCAAGCCTTGCAGCAGCTGGAAGAGATAACTCTAAAAAAAAAAAGCAAATTGCCATGAATTTGTTTATTCACATACAGGACAGTAAATAAATCCACTAAAGAGGCAGATGGCCACAACGGTTACCTTAATCAGAGCGAGCGGGATACCAGTGACTGTGGAAGAATCCATAAACTTCTTGAGATCCTGGTTGAGGAACTCAAAGACAAGGTAAAGCTTGTTCTCCGTATGGATGACATCGTGCAACCTTAAAAGCGTCAGAAGATTTTAAAACTTTGGAAATAAGACTGCAACATAGGATGCAGGAGTTGGTGCTTACTTGACAATATTCGGGTGACTGAGCTCTTTGAGGAGGGAAATTTCCCGGATGGCAGTGCTTGGAACACCCTCAGTTTCCCTGAGTGGAAAAAATAAGAATATATTGCAACTTTGCCACTGCTCATTAGAATGCCGTGAAGGATCATCAGGTGTGCCGCAGGACATGATCCAATTTAGCTTAATTTATCTGGTGATAATTATTTGTTTAGTACAAATAATGTATCTTTGTTCACCTATCTACACCGGCAAGATATAGTGATAGGCAGAACAATGTTATGCTCTTCCACTAGATGGCAGAAGGTACATAATTAACCCATGTATTCACCTGCTACTGTTCATACAACAGGATAAAATCATGGAAGGCTAAGTAAATTTGTGAGAAAAAATATTTCATGATTTCAATGTAGTATGTATAGTTTTTGTAACATTTTTTGGGTGGTCCTGTGAAATTTTTCTAATGTAAAATATGGTCCACGGCACTGGACCACTTTTGCTACCACTTCAATCATAAATAAACAAGAACGAAATAATAATCATTTAGTTCTTTTTTTTTTTGGTAGGCAGACTTTGGAGAGCTTATTAAGATCTGATTAGATTGTAAAACAAAATGTGCACATTTTTGTAGTAATGTTAGTAGAGACTTAAGTCTGACACTGACACAAAAAGCTTCCTTGAATAAAGGTGAAGCAAAATACCCAATGACTCAAATAATCAAACAGTCATACAAATGGAATAAACACAATCCTGAAAAAAAACATCGCTGCCCTGTACAGCTTATCCTGTAAATGTTCATGCCAACAAATCTTCATTGAGAAGCAGAGAAATTAACTGTTTATCTCATTTTCTATTAACATCTACTTCAGTGATTCTCAAAGTGTGGTGCTCAAGCTCACTTTAGTGGTACAGTACTTGAATCACTGCCCAAATGATTTTCCTATATTTAAGCCCAGTATTAATGTTTACACTGTGAATAATGTTACAGTAACTCGCAATACTATTTTTTATTATTATTATTTTTATTTTTTTTAACACCTAGACCTTCTAAACTACTGTATTTTAAGGGTAGTCATTATGGTAGTATTTGGATTGCTCAGGGTTTGTTTTTATAGGTGGCACTTGGTGAGTAAGGTTTGAGAACAATTGGTCGATATGCTTGTGACAAACAACAAGCAACGTTGGCCTAAAAGTCAAACCTTGAAGCCCTATTTCTTTTGTTTCATTGTTAAATCTGGCAGTAGTCTCTCAACTCTTATCCAGCGCCACATAAATACAAAATGGAGAGATTTTGTATGTTGTATTATAAAATTAGAATACAGCATAGCAGTAAGCTAACAAATGTCATTGCTTTGTTGTTCTGACCAATATAATAATATGTAGACTCCAGCATCCCATGGAGACTTTTGCCCCATCACATGAACACAAAGCAGAGCTCATTGACCCCCCAGGACCCTCCCAGCTGACTTACGTGTCCAGCCTTATCTTCTTGAGCGCCACCGTTTCACCCGTGTTCTTGTTCTTGGCTTTGTACACCACTCCATATGTGCCCTCTCCTATCTTTTCGACCTTCTGAAAGGAATCCATGGGCCAGGGTTCGGACAGTTTTCGGCAGGGATGTCACGGCTCCAAGTTGCCTCGCGTTTTTTTTTTTGTGTGTGTGTGTGTGTGTGTGTCCACGCTAACAACCAGCGCGGACATTCATTCAGCCAAATGCTACTCCTGGTTCAAATTCGCCCGCGTGTTCCGCAAACATATACACTGCCGCCGAAGGAAAGAGTTACACCGAGCGTTAAAACAGTCACCCGGGGTCAATTGAACCGGCTAACTCGCTGGATAAGGAGTTTAAGCGAATGAACTTAACTCCGTTTATCGGGTTGTTAGTGTCCAAGTGCAAAACACACAGGAGACAACACAGCAACCTTTCCCGCGTTGCCACACGAAGCGCGTGTTTCACTGTCCTTGACATACCGATTGTCTTGGTGGCGGTATTTGTTTAAGTTGTAACCACTTCTTTTGCGACGTTCTCCGTGTAAAATATTGGAATGGATTTGTAACTTAAGTGAGTCAGTTTGTAGGATAAGTTTTTCCCCCTATGTTGTTTTTTGAGTTGAGATAACTGACCAGTTATAGAACTGTTCAGTTCTCGTAGCATGGAAGTAAAATCAAACGCCTCCCGTCCCCAAAGGTCACGTGACGGTCTGACGTTTTACGTAATCTGTGCCGTCTGCTCTGTTTAGTTCAAATTGAACTCATACTACTGTACAGTGAGCTCTCACCACCATCATATATGTAATACCAAATACCAAATAGATGCATAGATAGAACTCCATCTCTAAAATTAGTAACATGTTGAATACGAATAAAATTTACATCAAACAGAAGAAACTTTTAGCTATGCATATGTAAATTGGGGGTTCGTAGGTTTTGGATGGATTGCTCTATGTTCGGAATGGGCAAAAAGGGAACATGGACTTCTTACACAATACACATACAACCTGTTTGAGCCTAAAAAAAAATACACTCGGGTGGGTGCAGCCCTCTACACAGTTTTCAAGTACACTACATTATTAAGCACAGTTCAGTTAAATTCAGTTTTTAAGAGCTGTTTTTAGACATTTATGTGCTTTTTTTAAAAGCTTGTACGCGCCATAAATTAAATGAAATAATGACTAAAGGACAGGTGGCCCGGTGGGTGGTCCAGTGGTTAGCCCGGCTCTGGCCATCTTGTGTGGAGTTTGCATGTTCTCCTTGGGCCTGCATGGGTTTTCTCCGGGTACTCCGGTTTCCTCCCACATTCCAAAAACATGCATGGCAGGCTGATTGAACACTCTACATTGTCCCTAGGTGTGAGTGTGAGTGTGGATGGTTGTTCGTCTCTGTGTGCCCTGCGATTGGCTGGCAACCGGTTCAGGGTGTCCCCCGCCTACTGCCCGAAGACGGCTGGGATAGGCTCCAGCGACCCTTTTGAGGATAAGCGAATCAGAAAATGGATGGATGGAGTTAAAGACTTCTTTATTTTCATATATTGAAGCATTGTGTTAATGTCCAAACACTCCAAAATGTTACAGCAGCATAATAATAATATATATATTTTTTTTTTAATTAAAATGTTGGCTTACTACGTTATTGTACTTTACTGTTGATCCTTATGGTGGAACATTGAGCGCGAAGAATTTTCAGGTAGCGCTTGATGATAAAAGAAAATACATTTAACGTAGATATTTTCCTGGAAAGTCCAGAGGAGTTAATGCTGCACTTAGTGGTATGTGCATTGTGCAGTCATGTGCTCTGTGGGAAGGATCCGTCCTGAACTTGGTTAGCACATGAGGTCACATGCAGTGCAGCCTCACAGTCTGGCAAGCATGAGACTCTTGGGAGCAAGTAGTTGTGAGGAACCACCATTCACCATCATGTACTAATAGAAAAAAATACAAGGATTTTATTCTATCTTAGTGTACATTCTCAGCACACAGGTGTTGTTGTTTGTGATATTTGCTTCTTTTTATTAACAACATTAATGTAAGAAATTTCACAAAAATATGGCATTTTCTCCTGTGGACTACGTTTAACGAAAATTTCCTGAATACCAGCATTAATGAATACTTGTTTTCTTATGAATGAAACTATGTCAAAAAGGAGAACTATCCTGTTAACTGGAGCACGAGTGTGCCTGTGCTTCTGGTGACCAATTGTAAGAGTAGCCTGAGGTGGACAGCCAGTGTTCAGAAAGATGGCTTCGGAAATAAATGGATTCTATTGATTTGCCATTTGCCCTTTCATCTTGTGACACCCATGCACACACACATAGCTGAAAAGTCATACGTCAGACACAGGCATGAGATCTTAATGTGGAATGTGCAGGGATGGTGCTATAGTCCTGTCATTAATCCTCATTTTTAAAATGTCCAGCATTTTATTTGAAATTATAAAATATATTTACAATTTCTTTTCTCAGCCCCCCTATGTAACGGTCAAGCCCCACTTCAGCCCCAAGAGGCAAAGAAAAATCATAGCGCCATCTCTGGTAATTATGCACAAAATTATATATTGATTTTCAGGATTAAAACCTCATTTGAAGCTTCCACTGACCTAAAACAGTGGTTCTCAACAGCTGTCACACTGGGACCCATATTTTCCTATTCTTGCTAACTTTTATAAAAGTCAAGCGCAATAAATTAAAGCAAGTGTTCAAAAATAGCTTTTGCAAACAAATGTCATGTTTTTAAACATAACTGTACATTCTTACTTATTTAAAGTGCATTTCAGAACACCTGATTAAGTGGTAACTTAGGCGGCCTTCTGTAGCCATGTTATCACATCTTCTTGCTCCGCTGCACAGACTAGTTCATTGTACGCCATTCGTAACCTCAAAACTTTGCATGTTGCCACCGTGGTAAACTGAGAATCACCAGAACAACCCATAACTAGTCCGCTACAAGTCTCGACGAACTCTTGACATTCACTGTTCTAAAAAAAAAAAAATGGAATCATCTACATTACAAATTACAAATGGAAATTAAAAATGACTTCATGACTCTCAATGCAAAAGAAACTCTGTACAAAAAGGGGGGGGCGGTGCCTGTTTACAGACCAGCAGTGATGTCAGAGGGTAGAAGAATGCTTATGATAATTCGGGTTCGGGAGCTTCTTAAAGAGAGTGAGAGGACTTTTCCAAAGTCTCTGTGGGTGTTGCGGTTGGGTTTAGGAGCGGTTGGTGAGGTTCGGGGTTTCTGGGACAAGACACACAACCAAAGACAGGATGAAGACTCTGGTGCTCCTGCTGCTGATGGCTTTGGCCTTGACATCTACCACAGCACAAAGTAAGTCAGATGATTAGTTTTGATCAAATTTGTGCTTTCATGCTTTCTCCTTTTGTATACTCATCACATCATCTCTTAAACTAATGTGACTCTCAAGTTAAAATAAACAAACAAGTCTCATTAATTACCATGACTAATACGATTCCTCACATGATGCGTCTCATTGGTTTCATGCATGTCAGTCCTTTTGATGATATTTGTTTGGATAACAAATTAACGGAGAAATTTAAAATTTCACACCTTGCGTCACACTGGCACAACCAAAACATATGACAGGATAGATAGATAGATAGATAGATAGATAGATAGATAGATAGATAGATAGATAGATAGATAGATAGATAGATAGATAGATAGATAGAATTGGGCACACATTATAGCCATATTTTTAATAATTGGAATAATTGCAGTTTTCATCAGAAATAATCTTCATATTTAATGCTAGTGTTTCATTTTGTATTCAAGTGTATTTAAATGTAGCGAAATTTCTACTGCATATGGACCTGTCCAGTCAATTTCAAAATAATAATAATAATTATACATTTTATTTATAAGCGCCTTTCAAAACCCTTAAGGACACATGACAATCAAGAACAAAAACAATAAAACCACAGATAAATTTATAAATAATAAAAGAAGAGATTAATTTAAATTTAGTATGCGATTTTGAAAATGAAATATAATGACGGCCCTGGTTCCATCCCTGTGCAAATATAACATTACACTGATTATTCGGAAGTCTATCAACCACAATTTGTCAAACTGTAAGGCAAATACACACACAGAAAGGCAAGGGTGTGGGATCTCCCATGGAGTGAAGATTACTGATGTGGCTGCTCAGCTGATGGTCACATGAAAAGGCTTGAGGGGGATTGCAGGTCGTGTGATTTGCACAGCCTCAAACCCCTACCCTCCTTAACACCAAAATCATTGACCGCTTCTTGTTCTCTGTTACCTCGATAGGCAGGTGTATATGTTCAGATAATTTGGTCGTTTCATTCCATCACACTAATATCTGGTTTGAAAATACGGTTACCTACCTGTCAAATTTTGCTGCGGTCACGTATCGTACAGGTTTGTGGGTAAAGTTACACAGTATCATACTCAATGCTTTTACAGTATTTTCACAGTATTTACATATAAAGTACAAAAAAAAGTATATGACAGCATTTTAATGGTAAACGATCCTCCTTCCAGTGCCTCGAAGTCAGTTCACCCGTTACCGCTCATGGAACTCTCGCATGTATCCCGTGTGGAAGGATGGAGACCCCAGATTCAGAAATTGCTGGTCTGGTGAGGACGATCATTTGCTCTTGAGAAGATCTACAATTTATTCTCTCTGACAAAGAAAACAATGTCAAGTGATCTTCTTCGTCTTTGTCTTTTTCAGGTGGTGCAGTCACATTTGATCTGAAGAACGACGCGCCAACGCTGCTCGGAGCCAAATCGACCTTTAGTATTAATCTTGTTTTCCCTCCAAACCAAACTGTGCTTGCCAATGGGCAGGTGGTCTGGGCACATAACTGCACTATTGATGGTAAGTCCGTCAGTTGTAAGATTCGAAAGTAGAGCTGTTTCTACAAACTGACCACAAAAGCAAACACCTAAGCATCTAAAACTATTGGGTGCCGCTATTATTTGAACATCATTTGCAGGGCAAGAGTATCAGGCAGGCCAGGCTGTGTATCCAGACCAGAGCAATGAGTTCACTGGGGTCTTCCCTGATGGCATGCCTTTCACAAGGACCCGGGACAGGAAGCCCCGCTATGTGTATGTTTGGAAGACATGGGGTAAGGCTATTGCAGCAAAAAATATCAAACCATGACATTTCAAAAAACTAGACTGGCTACACCAGTGTCAGGAGAACAACAGGCAACTGAAGTATCACAGTGATACTATAAATATTTTCATATTTATAGTGATTCACTACAAAATATGAAAATAGCGCTCTTGTGGCAAAATGCGTATAATCTTACAACAATATTTTTATTTTTTCAAAACAACTAGGTTAGGTCGTTAGAGAGTTTAGGTTTTGATATTGAAACCTATCTTCACACTGTGGCACTTACAATAATTGAGCCGGCATATATAACTCATATTTATGATTACATGTTTCAGGAAAGTACTGGCAGGTGGCAGATGGACCCTCCTCTTCGCTCACCATCTCAACAGATGATGTCTCCCTGGGCTCCTACAGCATGGAAGTGATCATCTATCACTGCCGCGGAAAGAACAAGTTCATTCCCCTTGGCTACGCCTCCACCGTCTTCACCATCACAGGTGACCCAACACACCACGTTGGACCTTTCTTATATTGTCTTAGGTCTCATAATGACATCTCTACTATATCTCTGCATCATCAGACCAAGTTCCCTTCACTGTATCCCTGGCTCAAGTCAATGACATAAACCAAGACGACTCAAACTTCATCCAGAACCGGGCCATTGCGTTCAGCGTGAATCTTCATGATCCCAGCCAGTACTTGAGTAGTGCTGATATCACCTTTAGTTGGGACTTTGGAGACAGCACCGGAACTCTGATCTCCAGGGAGCGCACTGTCACGCACACATACCTGGCAGTCGGGACCTTCAAACCACAAGTGGTCCTGATGGCGAGCATCCCCATTGGTTGCGTAAACCCCTCAGCTGGTAAGATTTTTAAATGTGGAAAGGTTAACACTCAGGGAAGTGGTCACAGGCTATTACATAAAGTACATGAGCAACATGATGGATTTTATGGCAATGTCATCCCTCCACCAGATACACTGTAGTCGCATTAAAATTAATGTCTGGGCAATAAAAATGATGACCTTGCAAAAAAAAAGAGAAAAAAACACAAGTTCAAATTTCTAAATGAATCATTTACATTCGATTCACATGAGGAAAAAAAAATTCTCTTGTCATGGCTGAATTGAACTGAAGCTTGGAGCTGACATTGCACTTTTCCGTCAGGAGTTCCTGTTGCCCCTGCTATACCGGCTGTAGTTGTGACCCCAGCAGCCGACCCAGCACTGGCGGCAGATGTACCTGCCCCTGACACTGACCCAGCAGCAGCGGCTGATGCGCCTGTCCCTGACGCCACTCCGGTCGAGGCCTCTGTGCAGCCGGCCGCAGCCGCCACCAACACCGACGACACAGATGCCGCAATTGATGGAGGGGCGGATGAATTGGAAGCTGTCTCGGCAGCACCTGCACCAATTGATGCAGCCGTTGCTCCAGCAGAACAAGATCCAGCTGCCACTCCTGCTCCGGCCCCAGAGGTTGACGTTGTTGCTGAGGATGCTGATGCCAGCGAGTTGGCAACCGCTGCATCTCTTCAACCTGAAGCTGAAGACACAACAGAGGTTGAAACTGCGGCTGTGGATGAAGCTGCAGAGAATGTGCCCGAGGTTGCCGCAGATGCTACCGTCGCCCCAGTCGCAGAGGGAGAAGAAATTGCAGTAGATGTAGCAGCTACAGTTCTCCCAGAAGCCGTTGTCACTGAGGTAACCATAGCGGCAGAAGAAGAGGTGGCTGCTGCTGCTGAGGATGTTGCAGAGGTGGTCCAAACTGAAACAGCCCCTGCTGAGGATGTTGTAGTCGCCGCAGCCACTGAGAGTACCACTGCAGAAGAAGCAGAGGCAGCTGATGCTGAGGCAGAAATTACTGAGACTGACAATGATGTTGCCACGGTAGCTCCAGAAGGTGTGTTAAAAAAAAAAAAAAAAAAAAAAACCCTCATAACTGAAATTTTATTTTATTTTTTTTAAATAAGTGATTAAAAAATATATATATTTCGAAAATAGTACGGCACCGGCACTCAGGTAGGGTACACACTGTAAAACTCAAATATCTGGTTTCGCCGTCAGCTGCGTTTATGCATAATGCAATGGACCATTGAAATTGGACTATTACAAAAATATTTTGTTGAGGAATAGGGGATAAACCGCCAGTCTATGAAAAATGTGAGTTGGCCCCCTAAGTAAAAATAAATAATAATAATAATGTAGAAAAGAAAAAAAATCTGCCAATAGGTGAATCCATGGATGCCAAACCATGAGTATGCTCGGGTCAAGTCATGTTTGAGTGGCCACTTGTTGCTCGGCAGAATTTGTGCCTTAGTGCCCAAAAGCCAGACATTCTCTGCATTTGAATGACAAACTATATCATATAATTACTCCATATTCACTGTACGTTGCTCTGTATTAGCTCTAAACATAATAGGAGAATATTCCAGCCTGTTATGCATCGCCACATCTCTGTCCTTTTTGAATTCTAGTTTCCTCAAAACAGAATGTACTAATCAAGACAGACTACAACCAGTCTCAATGCAAAATCTCCACTGTGCAACTTTGATTTCAGCCGGCGATGAAGAGGTTCTAACCGAAGGAGAAGTTCAAGCTGAGGTAGAAACAGATCCAGCACAAATTGCCCTTGTGGTGGTCAAAAGACAAGCACCGGAAGTTTCAGCCAACTGCATGGTCTACCGTTATGGCTCCCTCGCCACCTCTGTCGACGTCGTCCGTAAGTCGTGTTACTTGATTCCACGCGTGAGTAAGCTCAATAGAAACAGCGTGGGCTCATGATGCTCTGTTTTTTGTTTTTTTTTTTCATCATGCAGAGGGTATTGAAAGTGTCGAGATTGTACAGATGTCTAATGTTGTGTCACTGTCCACTGAGCTGGCTCAGAATGCCGTGGATATCACTGTGAGCTGTCAAGGAAGGTAAGGGATTACACAGTATGCATTAAAACATGGTACGGCTGAATCACGTGGAATGTAATACCAGTTACGTGATGGAATAGATTTAGGAGCAACAGCTCTACGCACACAAATGTGCATTATTTACTTAAAGTTGCAATTACTCTGAGAATTTGAGTGGCTAAGCATGTGCCATAGCTAATCAAATTATGAAAAAAATTGCTTTTAAGCACATTAAGAAATAAAGTAATGAAATAAGATAAAAGCAATAAAATAGGCATATTGATGGACAGATTTCTTACTTCTCCAATACAATCCCTTATAGAGAAAAAAAACAACAGAAATACTCGAACACACATTTGTTAAGACATAACATCACATTGTCAAAGAGATCAAGCCATTTTGGACACTTAAGATTGGTCAAAATAAAAGACCCACAAGGGGTCTGACTAATCGTATCCATTTGTGAAAAAGCATCAAATCGACCATATTTGGACGCAAAATGTATGCGCCCGACTGTGACGATTTTCGGACACATGACTAAAAAGTGCCGACAAAATCTGACCCATTCTGTCAAGTTGTTGTCATTGTTAACATGACATCTCTCTGACAGCAGAGCTGCCTCTACGAATACAAGATGTTTGATACATCACATTGTCGATGTTTTCTGAATCCAATGATCTTCCCCGCAGTTTACCAAGTGAGGTCTGCACAGTCATTTCGGATGCTGACTGCATCACACCAGTGGATACTGTCTGCAGCGCGGCCGCACCCTCTCCTGACTGCCAAATGGTCCTTCGCCAGTTCTTCAATGACTCCGGCGTTTTCTGTCTCAATGTCTCCTTGACCAATGATGTCAGTCTCGCCATGGCAAGCGCTCGTGTCAGCGTGGCACTGGGTGCGTGAATAAAACACTTATTAAAGTCACTCATTGATTTCATTGTTTACCCATTTGTGTCATTTGCTTCCCATCACAGCCTCTGGTGGTTCCCCAGCTGGAACTGCTGCCATCATCCTGGGTGTGATGGTTATTGCCTGCGTGGTCTGCTGTATCGGGCTGATGTATCGGTGAGCCACCAGATTTTGGACCATTAAGATAAAAGCTAAAACCAAGATTGAGTAGCTTCACCAAGATTTAGATTTTGCCATCTGTGATGTCAATGATGGGGCAGGGGGAGGTTTTGGATGTTAGAAGTTTCTGAAATGGACAAAATTGGAACCCTGGAGCCAAGGAAACAAATTGTACCTACGTGCAATACATTTCCACATGATTTGACAGCAATAAGCAGACATGTTGGATGGAATTTTGCATGCAATATGCATTACTGTCGGACATTACAGCTCGAAACCACGACGAATAACATCACATTTCTATTAGACCAATTTAAAAAAAAATTAACCCTTTCACAGTTACTACAGTGAACAGCTTATCATGTTATCAGGTTACAGGATGCATGAAAGGGTTAAATTTGTTTTTTTTTTTTTTTTTTAACTTTGACCATATATTTCATGTTATGAATAGGGCATGGTAAACATTGTGAACTTTAGTGCAGCTGAATTCCTCATGTACAATTATGCCCAACGACTGCAGGCCTTCAGCCAACCTTGTAGAAGATAAGTAGAGTTATTTATTTCATCAGGTCATAAACGAGGTCACTGGGAATGCGGTGGTTCATACGGCTGACACGCTCCATTCCCACTCAATTCCTCGTTCACATTTGCCCCAAAAATGACAGGGATTAATTCATTCATGATGTCAGCCGCTATAGCAGGGGTGTCAAACATACGGCCCACGGGCCGGAACCGGCCCACAAGGAGGTTCTATCAGGCCCGCAGGATAATTTAAAAGTGAAAAAATGCATAAAAAACACGGAATGAATATTTTTAATAAGGTGCAATTCATGGAGTATCCGCTAGATCTGTTTATTAAATTTCAACTTTTTCCAAATGTTCTTGTGCTTCTTTATACCAAAACAAAGGAAAGACATGTTGTTTTGGTTATTTATAGCAGATTATGGTATAATTTTAATCGTCCGGCCCACTTTACATCTACCGAGGCCGTATGTGGCCCACAATGTGAAATGAGTTTGACACCCCTGCTCTATAGTAACCATTAACAAAATAAACAATATCGAAAATGGATGTCATAAAAAGTATCAATCCTAACTCAAATGTAATACCCATCATAACAAAAATTAAGCTAGCTAGCTAGCTAGCTAGCAAAAAAGTCAGTTTCACATTAAAACCTACATACACACACACACACACACACACATACACATCTGTACTTTGAAATATCATGACCTATCATCTGTTTTTGGCTTCAACCAGGCGCTTCAAGCAGTACCAGCCCATGACAGAAGACAACAATGGCGGCAGCTCTGCAGTAACATCAGTGCCTTTGTTGCTGTGGAACTTGCTGATGCGACAGTCACCTGGAGAAAGCCGCCCACTGCTTCAGGGGAGGATTGTGTGAATTGGAACACCATTATGCACCAAATGTCTGATTAACATATACTTACCTATATGTACTCTGTGATCATGTTGAAATAAACGACAGCCAACCACATTATGAAGATGAAAAAACAATTTTGGTGTCTGCGATATATATTTAGACTTACAATATTTGTATAAACTTTCCATTATTTTTGGCCTTATTGTATATAAAACCTCAATTAGAAAATCAAAATTTGCTCATTTGCTTCCAAATGCTCCCGTATCACAGAGCGCTGGTGTTGTGACGTGAATAAAATGGAACTTTACCACTTTAACGTGTTTGTCTCCCTCTCCAGTGAGTCTTTACCTGATACTTACTTACCCATTGCCTCCTGCTTGACGAAGGTAGGATGCTGGAAATGGAATAAAGGTATTTTATCCTCTTTGGTTCAGTTTTTAAAGATTTGTTATTTCATTGGCAAGCTTGTCGCCACTTTGAGCGGGCGTGATACATGACAATGATTTGTAGCAATGAACCTCTATTTTAAGGAGGACTGCTTATATCATCTCTTAAATTCAGTTTTGGGGAGGAAATTTTTACGCTATTCTTTTATCTCATCATTTGGTATTTTCCTCTTTCTGAAAAAGCTTTTTTTTTTTTAGCAATTTTTTGTATTATATTCCTACGATGAGTAGTTTGACATCTCATGAGGCACAGGTGAATTCACCTGATTTACAAATTAAAACTTCTTTCTGACTATAATGACCAATAAAATATTTCTTTGGGTGTACAGGAAAGCTACTAAATGCCCAATGGACCAGTGTCGGCCCACGGCCTTGTGGTTGGAGACCATTGCTGAAAGCACCTCATCAAATATGCAAATCATGAGCATGGGGATCCTCAACACACAAATGTGTCACAAAGGTCTGCATGTTAGCAAAACGCTTGTCACGTGACACACTGTGGCGCTGCAAGAAAAGCTGATGTCAGTGTAGGAAAATATTTCATTAAGGAGGACAAATGACTGGAACAAATACTGTTAATAAAGGATGCCAGTTATAACATTGTGAGAAAACTACATGAGTCACTTTGCTCATAAAAGACATTGCGCTTTGTCTTCATCTCTGGTTTTATTGATTCGAAGATAATTGGGAAGCATCTGTCACCAGGAAGCACCTTGTAAAAGCGATACAATGACCTCCCTTACCGTCGTGTCTTACAATTTCTTTCTTCCCCAATGTGAGCCACACTGTATCTTCCAGCACTGCAGTATTGCATTGCTCTAATTGCTAAGCAGTGCAGGCAATGATCAACCCTGGTTGTTGATTGGCCTCTTGGTTTCCATTTTTAACTACAGATGTGCCCGTGGCCATGCGACGACCCTGCTTTAGTCATCATTTTTCACAGCCCAGACAACAATGTCAGCTTGGTTAAACCAGCAGATGAGTCATACGCATCCTCAATCATTGCACAAAAATTAAATCACTCGCAGAGAGGTAGAGTACCATGATTTGTATTCCATGTCTGCTAAAACCAGATTGAAAAACTACATTATGTTTCAAAGCAGCTATCCAATTTAAAGCTCTGTGCATTTACCATGACATCCATACATGACTTCTGAGCCAAGACCCTTTTTTATATCCCCATGTTGCTGATATCAAGATACCCATTAAGATATGAAACCTGACACGCACACCGCGAGTGGAAATGGAAACAGACATTGTAGCTTGATCCTGTCGCTGATTGGATTTATGGTTCCTCAGGGTTTTCTCTGGAAAAAAAAGAAGGATCAATCCCTAATGGTAACATCTGGCAAAGGGGTTGTGTTACTGATATAGCTGAGTCCCCCAAAAATCATTAAATGTGTTCTTTTTTTTAATGAGTGTTGGCGCCTGCCCCACCTAAGTGTGATACCGCACATGTGTAAAAGAATATGTGCATGTTGGAGCTAAATGTTTGAACCCCCCAAAAAAGAAGTGAAGACGCGAAGATAAATGTACTGCGAGCAGAGATAGTAACGACATGGCGGGGGATGGAAGTCCAGACCACAATGCCGATTGATTAGATTTCAGAAGACGAATATAGACACCGGCCATTTGCACACGAGGCCAGACCTCGGCAGCGGAAAGCATGCACGATGGCATGGAGGTAAATAGGATGCTTTGCCAATCAAATGGTCAATTAGAGTGTCGTGTAGTGTGCAGTGTAGAAAACGTTCTTTTTTAAAGTTTCTTCAAAAAGAGAATATAACATATTACATTGGCGGAGAATACAGAGAGTATAAAGCAGAGCTGGTCGTGCCACGCCACACCCAGTCACCATGAACATGCTCAGAATGACGTCAACTTTATGATGGGGTGACAGCCCAATTAAAATTACTAAAGAGCACGTGTACATACACACACTCATAACCACACGCACACTCACACATCACTTCAGAGGACGGAAAAGCCACAACTCAACCCATTAACCTAAGCGGAAAGTCAAACGATCAATAATATCTGCAATCAACCCGGTGGTGCATTCTTCTTTTAACATTAAAAGATGTATTGCGGCGCACATCAACTTCTCATTGCTTATTACTTTGTTCAGTATAAAGTCGAATGTGAAGCTGTTCACAGTAACTTGTGATAAGAACAACAAAACATTTGGAGCAGATTCAAATTATTTGCTGTAATCAAAAAGCATTCAACTTTAAACAATGATCTTATCTTCCAAAGTGAGTCTCGTTCATTCCCACTGATGTATTTGACTACTGCGGATTACTGGGTGCAAAGCATAAAAGCTATTGAATAACTGCATCGTCATGGCGGTGCCACAGACGCCCAGGATGTCAATTAAGTATTGAATTACGGTAAAGGGAGAGGCAGTGGAAAGAGAATGAGAGGGAGGGAGATAAGTGGATGAAAAAAAAAATGAAAGAAACAGGACAGAATTCAAACTATCCCATTACGAGATCAGCAAGAGAACACACTGATCAAAATGTAAACGATATTACAAATGGGAGACAGGCTGAAACGATGTGTGGAATATGGATGAAAGAATTAGAATGGACAGTGACCACCCAGGGAATAAGACATAACTCATGAGACCGAATGGGATGATCGTGAGGAGACATCTTTAGACATTGAAGCAGTATTGTGATGTCCTCTTGTTCAAAGGGTGGAGCTGTCCAGACGGAAAGTGGTGCTGGAAGGACAGAGAGGCAGGCTCCCTCTCTGTGCGGAAGGGAGTGGCCTGAGCTGACACGCCGAAGAGTGATGGAAAAAGGAAGGGCGGGGGTGAGGACTCACAAGCCAGTCTGCGAGTATATAAACCTCTAGCACTGGTTTACGGACAGTCTCCAAGCCTCAGCACTCTTCGTTCTCTTAAGAGATCAGCCCAAGAAACCAACCATGAGCCATTCTTCCATGCATTCCTCCACTTCCTACAGGCGCACCTTCGGGAGCCCGCATCCTATCTCCATGTCCTCCTACTCCAGTGTGTCCTCTCGTCCGACTGTCTCCGGAGGTCGCTACATGCGCTCCGTGTCACCCATGGTGTCCTCCCGCTCCACCACCTACCACCAACAGCGTTCCCGACCTAGCGTCCAGCCCCAACGCCTCACCTATGACAAGGTGGATTTTACCATGGCTGAGGCCATCAATCAGGAGTTCCTCACCACCCGCAGCAACGAGAAGGCCGAGCTGCAGGAGCTCAACGACCGCTTCGCCAGCTTCATCGAGAAGGTGCGCTACCTGGAGCAGCAGAATGGCGCACTGACGCAGGAGCTGACCCAATACAAAGGTCAGCTGCAATCCGGCCAGCCCAACCGCGCCACCGAGATCTTCCAGGATGAGCTGAGGGAGCTGCGGCGCCAGATGGACGCCATCGGCAAGGAAAGGGACCAGTACCAACTGGAGAGGGACAACCTTGCTGAGGACCTGGGCCTGCTGAAGCAGAGGTTTGTACCAACTTAGACCCACACCCAAAATGATCTGAACAAAATATGCAGATAGATAGATAGATAGATAGATAGATAGATAGATAGATAGATAGATAGATGGTGCCATTAGGCGTGGCCCATCAACTGACTGGACCATGCTGCGACACGTTTCAGGTCACGACTGTGCATCAGCCTATTGCAACAACGTGTGGTTGAGGCGAAAGTATTTTCTCACTTGAGATATATTCATAATTTAAAGACCGACGGTTTGATTTCCCCGACCAAAATCAAGACCCAAACTTTGGGGCCCTTAAGCAAGGCATCTAACTCACCTCCATTAAATACATTGCTTCACTTGTGTGCTGGCTCGGTTTACTTATGCTCAGATTAATTTTCAATAGCATGCATCGTGCATGCTCAGATGAGAGGAGAGTGACCAGACAAAGGGTGGGGTCAGTAAAGTAACAGGGAGGAAATTGATGCAGCAGCGGAAAAAAAAAAAATCAATGTGACTCAGTGACTCCATTAGGTGAGTTTTCACTGTCCCTTTGCACTGATTAAATGGTGCCAGAGACCCCATTAGGAGAAAAGTCCCCCCACTATACGCCAACATGAATTAAAGATGAGGAAGCCATGTGACGCTTTCCTGCTAATCTCCTTAATGTCCAATCTCAGTATGATTTTAACCGGACAAGACGGATGAAGTGGCGCTCATCAACCAAATGGACAGAAAATCGTGTTGAAGCAGCGAATGAGTAAACTTTTTTGTCCATCATTGTTGATGTACAGTACCAAGAAGTATCCCATCACAATATTTATGATTATAACTACTTACTGCAACTTTACATTTCAAGTCCTTCTGTCAAACCTACAATGCAATTATCATTTTCATTGCAATTTACTCACAGGGCATTTTGTAGATTTCTTCGGGGAAATAAAAGATGGGGATCATGGTTAACCTTATGAAGAGACATGGTGACCTTATTGTACTGCATTAGTGGAAAAGGAGCAGCTGGTATTCCCACAAGGCGCACTTCCAAAAACCTTTTACAGGACAGTGAATCAACAAATTGATCCAGAGTGCCTTTTTCCCCGAGCTAATACCCTTTGTGTAAAAAGATTAGTAGTGTGTCTAAAGATTGTGCGTGTTTGTGTGTGTGTGTGTGTGTGTGTGTGTGTGTGTGTGTGTGTGTGTGTGTGTGTGTGTGTGTGTGTGTGTGTGTGTGTTTGCGCGTGTGTGTGTCTTCTAGGCTGGATGAAGAAGCCCAGAAGAGGGCAGATGCTGAGAATAACCTTGCAGCCTTCCGCAAGGTAAACACACAGTTCACTATGTTGAAGGATGCAAGCTGTGTTCCAGGACTGGTGTTGCAAAAGAGATCCAAACTAAAAAAACAAACAAACAAAAAAAAAAGATTCAGAAAAAGTTCTTCCCCTTCAAGGAAGCCCCCTGGAGTTCAGTGCACTTCGTCAGCCTTCTCTGTCACATCTTCAAGGACTCTTGAAAGTTTCTTCTGGGACCCAATGCGGCTCACGGGCATTTTGATGTCGTCCGTGACGGGTTGCCTTGATGAGCCACTTGAGCTTGGGAAAGAGAAAAAAAACAAAAAAAACAAGGATCTGAAGTTCTATTTGTACATAATGCTATACATAGATTTCTTTTGAGTCTTTGTAAAACCATCCTTCATGTTCAATATGGAAACATGCAATGACTTCTTCAAGGACTCTTGAAAGTTTCTTCTGGGACCCAGTGCAGCTCACGGGCATTTTGATGTCGTCCATGTCTTCAAAACGGGTTGCCTTGATGAGCCACTTGAGATTGGGAAAGAGAAAAAAGAAAAAAACAACGATCTGAAGTTTTATTTGTACATATTCCTTTACATAGATTTCTCTTGAGTCTTTGTAAAAACATCCTTCATGTTCAATATAAAAACATACAATGACTACTTTAATTCAACAAGACTGTGTTTTCGCGATAATAATAGATGAATAATTTTCCTAACCACTAAGCCAAATATTGTTTCTTTACATTTGACAACATCAAGGATGTGGACGATGCCACATTGTCCCGTCTGGAGCTGGAGAGGAAGATCGAGTCCCTGATGGATGAAATTGAATTCCTCAAGAAGATGCACGATGAAGTAGGTGCAGATTATATTTATACTTATACTATACTTACATTTTTTTTTAAACTCTTCGGGCCTGAAAAGCAGAAACATTTAAGCATTGACCGGTCCCTTCAAAAGAGAAAAATAAAGATGAGTCACTAATCATTAGAACATTTGATTTCATTTTGACAATATGCGACAGACAGCTGCACGATGAAGTAGGTGCAGATTATATTTATACTTATACTATACTCACATTTTTTTTAAACTCTTCGGGCCTGAAAAGCAGAAGCATTTAAGCATTGACCGATCCCTTCAAAAGAGAAAAATAAAGATGAGTCATTAATCATTAGAACATTTGATTTCATTTTGACAATGTGCGACAGACAGTTCTACAAAGCATGATGCATGATGGTTCTTTGCTGTGTTCATGATTACATGGTTGAACAATTTTAAAAAATATATTGCTTGTTATTTTAGGAAATCCAAGACGTTCAAGTGAGTGTGCAAACCCAGCAACTGAGGATGGAGGTGGACCATACCACCCGACCAGACCTTACTGGTGCTCTGAGGGACATCAGGGCACAGTATGAGAGCATTGCAATGAAAAACATGCAGGAATCTGAGGATTGGTACAAGTCCAAGGTTGGCAACAACAGCATAGACACAAAAGCACACACTCAAAGATGCACTTTTCTCTTAACGTTCTTATCTTTATGTGAGCAGTTTGCAGATTTGACTGAATCTGCAAAGCGAAATGGTGATGCTCTGAAGCAGGCCAAGCAGGAGGCCACAGAGTCCAGGAGGCAGATCCAGTCCCTGAACTGTGAGATTGATGCATTGAAGAACACGGTCAGGACAGCACTTTAGCTATCTTTTTTTTTTTTGCATGACCTCGCATTACATGTTTCCCCGGCCTATAACCTTGATGTCATTTCACCGCATGATTCCAGAATGAAGCCCTCCTGAGGCAAATGCGTGACATGGAGGACCAATTTGCCAATGAAATCGCTAACTACCAAGACAACGTCGGCAGACTGGAGGACGAGATCCGCCACCTGAAGGAGGAGATGGCTCGCCATCTCCGGGAATACCAGGACCTCCTCAATGTTAAGATGGCTCTGGACATTGAAATTGCCACTTATCGTAAACTGCTGGAGGGTGAGGAGAGCAGGTGAGCATGGGCTGTCTTAGTTTCAATGACATTTCACAAGAAATGTGCGCCCTGAAACTTTGGTTGCGTTTCTTCTTCAGGATTACCATGCCTATCCTCAATATTGGCATGACAAATCACCTTGGTGAACGTGGTGAGTTGTGGTTTTCTATTCCAACAGCAGACGATTAAGGTCTCAGCTTCTGTAGATGAAAATCATTGATGTTGAACCCATTCGTTCACCGGTTGAATTTACAACTCCACAACAAACAACAATGACATTCAGCGACATGCTGAGTTGTATTTTTCCTAATTTGATTCAATTTGTTTCCATGCCGGTCGGTCAATATATGTCGCCACATGAAACTGGCCCGTGACACATTGTAGGTGGGCTCTCCAATACATTGATCTTTCATAGTCACACTGTCCACCTACTATCCTCGCTCTCGGTAATGCAAAAAAAGTGGGCCAAAATAAGCAGGGTTGGCATATTTCACAGTGCTTAATCTGTTTGTGACAAAGTGAAAGGAATGACTATAGTTCTGTGACAAACATGACTGACTCACGTCAAGGCGCCTTCTCAACTCTAGGCGCAAAACTAATATCTATCACGAATAAAAAATATTGGAAAGTAAATAATGTAACATGTTGTGAAAAGCATTCATTTTCAATGGTGCTTGGACTCCTTAAGGTTATCCCAGCTGACGATAGGCAAGCGGAGAATACATACAGGAACGGTTACCATTCGGTATGTTTTTAATGTCATATTAATGCTGTATATATAATGATATCCATGTAATTCAGATTATGAACCCAGAGCAGAGATTGGCACCAAGAGGACTGTGGTGATAAAGACAGTTGAGACTAGAGATGGAGAGGTAAGGAGAAGATTGTATTTAAATGATGCATTGACTCATATGAGCAGTCCTGTCAGGAACTTAACAGTATTTACATAATTTTCCCATCAGGTGGTGAAGGAATCCAAGAGGGAGACGGAGAGAGATTCAGGCCACACTGATAAAGATGACAAGGACAACTGAAAACTACCTGATGTGATAATGTGAAGGCCCGTGCCATGACAAGAAATAAAAAGCAAATTGGGGGGTGGGGGCGGGGGGAACTCCTTAGTGTTTCATTGTTTAGCATAGAATAATAAAATGTAGGTGCAAAGTAAAATGAATACATTGGGACTGGTTGGTCACTTTGGTGCTATTGAAGCCACCCAGCTGTTCCAAAACACAGCTGTGTCATCTGTGTGATAAAGCAGAACTGTAATGGAAACCGATCCACATACCAGATGAGGCCTTTGTGTGCAGTGCAATCCCATGGAGTCCTTCCATAGCCACATGTTTCTAGCTTGCTATATGTTCAACAGCAGTGGAAAAGAAGAGCATCAATTTACATAAATAGCTTTACATAGCATCCTCAGTAAACAAAAAAAACTTCACATTCCAGTAGCTTTGCGATCTACCTGTACCAACTATATCAAAAGAAAAAAAAAATATGTGAAACATGGGGCAAAAAATAAGGGGCATGGGTGATGACCAGTTAAAGTAAGGCACATGAAATGGCTGGGTGATCTAACACAATGAAGGGTCACATAATTGCAAATAAACTAACCTTGAACACGTCTCATGTCTCTGTCTCAATTGCTTCATGTGAAGTCAACGCAGCTTCTCCATTAATCCATTTTTTAAAAGTGCTCAGTCTCATTATGGTCACGGTCCCAGGTGAGCTGGAGCCTGGAGCTTGATCCAGGAAGAGCAAAGCAAAAGCAAAGTACACTTTCTGGAACATTATGACAAAAATGAAAAAGATTTGTACAGTGGAGAAGATGAGATAAGATTAATATTCAAATTCCTTACAGCAAGTGCCCATGACCGAGTTAGTTCTCGGCATTTAAATGACTAAATACAGACATCCATTCACAATCACATCTACAGTAGACAATTTCGATCCTTCCCATTTCAATACGCCCAAGAGAAAATCCAAGCATCCATGGGGACATCATGCAAACTCCACACAGAAAGGCCACAGCCGAGATTTGAACACCAAACCGAATTGTCACTATTACATCGTGCCGCTTGTTAATAACGTAACTTAATAACTTCTCATTAATTATTTTAATCGGGTGAAAGGGAGTTTAGCCATGCTCCACTTTGTGAAACAGTTTTGATTTGAATGTATGACATACCCCAGGACATTAAATTATGCAATGTAAACTAAAATATATGTTTTACGATTTTTTTGCAATTAATTTTCAATTAAAACGTCTCATAGTTTACTGTCGAAATTCAGTACGGTACTGTGTACGCTTTGCAGTACAGTATTTTGTTTGAAATGGTGTTAAGTATTCCCAGCGCTAGATGGCAGTGATGTGCAGGCACGTGCTTTCCACTCACTTTAAATATCCCAAGAAGAACACCACACAATGACGACATTCTACATCCGATTTCGTTCGCTTCTTGGCGCCAGACTTGTGGACTTGATGGCGAGTGTTGATCCTAAGTTTGACTTGTTTGTTACATTGACACACTTTTCTTGATTATATTTCACACTTTGTGGCAGTAGACGCCGCCAGGAAACGCATTGAACGACTACCACTCCGTGAGTAGAAAGCGTTTTTTTTGCGGTATGATGTCCACTCAACGTTGGGCTCATCAGATCAATATTTTAAAATCTCTAAAAATACTAAATGAAAACGGAATTAACAGCAGGATTAGAGATGTTGAATAATATTCTTCTTACCCCTCATTTAACTGTATATCAGGGGGTAAAACAGAAACCACTTTTAATATGCTAATATAAACACCTCCGCAAACAGTACGTCTGCAAAAATATGCAGTCAGAATTTAACAGTGTCCGTCGAAACTGAGGCCGTTTATTTTATTCATGCGGAATATTTTATTAAGACAGTTTTATGTCGACAATAATTAGAGCTTGCTCGTGTACCAAAACGATTTGGCCGATAAGTGTCAATAATGACACTGTTGAGGTCTACGATGACAGTCACTAGTTACGCATGTGTCACACGCAAATCGTTTTATTTATTTTTTCCTAGTATTTCGTATTTATATCTCGCCTTGCCTGCATAAACTTTGAAGTACTGTATTCATGCAAACAATCATATTGATAATCCTTTACTCGTATCAATCAGCAAGAAATGAATAGTGCCCAGTTCATTTTGAAGGAGGTATTTTCAGTCAGTCTAACTATTTCACCATTACTCTCCTTTTTCTATGTGAATCCTCACTTTTGTTCTTCCAGAGGGTGTTTGAACTTATTCAGGATGAATTGTGAACTTCTGGCAACATGCAGTGCTCTTGGATACCTGGAAGGAGACATTTATCACAAAGAAGCTGATTGTTTAGGTCAGTGGATTGGATTTTTTTTTTCGTACATCCTCATTGGTCTTAATCACCACGTGTAAACAAATGTATACTGTGATGACTAATTAAAAAAACAGCAACCCCATGTTTTCTCTGTCTCAGAGAGTGTGAAAGACTTGATCAGGTACTTGCGCTATGAAGACGACACCCGCGATGTCCGCCAGCAGCTGGGTGAAGGCCACATCTTAGAACATGACCTTCTGCCTATTATCACTCAGCACGGGCATGAAAAGGCCTTGTTTGATGCCTGCATACGGTAAACACCTCAGGATGAAACTTTCCTCTTTTAAAATATCATCACTCTTATAGACACAGTTGAGAGTCATGCGGTTATACCTGTAAATGTGTTAAATGTATCGATCACGTGATAGAGAGTCAAAAGTGTACTATAGCAGCATTATAACTCAAATTGGCCGAATGACACTATGTTCATATTTGTTCTTTCACAGGCTAATGGTCAATCTAACACAACCTGCTATGCTCTGCTTTGGGAAGGTTCCTGACGACCCCGTGTTTAGACACCACTTTTTGCAAGTGACCTCTCATTTACAAGCCTACAAAGAGGTACCGCCAGTATATCTTTTGTGATGTTATTTTATCCCACCTGTGTTTGTATCCTTCAATGCAGATTGTAATGAATCCATACTAGATGAGCCTTTTTGCATCATACTTTGTAGATGCCAAAACCCACCTTTACATTTCAAACTTACGAATAACCTGAAATATATAGTACAAAGTATTAAAGTGGCAAATGATCTGATCAAGTCACAATTACCAAGCAATGCTTTTCTTTTCTTTATTTTAATTGTAGGCATTTGCGACTGAGAAGGTGTTGGGCATTTTAAGCGAGACACTGTACAACCTGTTGCAAATGGTAAGTGATGGACTAGTGAACACCATGTTTTTTGGATTTTTTTTAAATAACATGTCAGTTTGTATTCATACATGTATTTTGTTTTGTTTTCCTTCCCCTCCTGCTAATCTGTTTTCCTTTCAGGAATGGGAGCAGAGGCAGGAAGAAGACAACCTTCTGATCGAGCGAATTCTGATGCTGGTCAGGAATGTGCTTCATGTACCTGCAGATCCTTTGGAAGAGAAGGTTAAAATGTTTTGCAGTTTGATTGGATGAACTGGATGCATAGAATACTTTGACTAGAAAGTTTGTATTGGTGATCAGCGTAATAATTGATGAGTTTATGAAGAATTCCATCCATTGATTGAGTGACACATATTGAAGCAGTTAATTAGTTGTGTTTAGAGACGAAATGTATTTTACTACTTGGCCAAAGGTTCTGTTGGGTAAATCGGTTTTGGATGTTACAGCCATTAGAACTATCGTAGCATTACAAAGGAATCAGAAGTTTAATGCATTGATGTTCTGCACGTTTTAAAAAATATTTGAAAAACAATGACTCTATTAGCAGTAAATGTTACCACAACTCTCCACTTTGTGTTTTTGTGTCTCTTTTATATTCTCCTATTGCAGAAAGTAGATGACGATGCCAGTGTCCACGATAGGCTGCTCTGGGCCATTCATATGAGTGGTTTTGATGACCTGCTCAAGTTCTTGGCGTCGGCCCAGAGTGAGCAGCAGTGGAGTATGCATGTGTTGGAAATAATCTCTCTCATGTTCAGAGACCAGGTGAAGCCAAATCATCTTGTTTCCGTCTCATCAATGTACATCGTGATAGATGGCTGTTCATTGGTTGAGGTTTCTTGTGGTGTGACCGCAGACACCGGACACCTTGGTGAGCGCGGGACACGCTCGCTCGGCGGAGCAGAAGCAGAGAGACACTTCGGAGCTGGAAGGTCTGAGGCAGAAAGAGCAAGCAGAGAAACGTTCTCGCACATTGCAAAGAGGAACCAGGTGCATGATATGACAAGATCTTAACGAAAGTATTTTTATTTTCTAGTCATACCTTTATCAGTTTCAGATGATTAACTGCTCATTGCAAATCCCACCTGAAATTGCTTGTTCATTTGTTTGCTTCTGTCAGGCATTCACGATTTGGAGGGTCTTTTGTTGTGAAAGGACTCAAAGCAATCGGAGACAATGATATCATTTATCATCGAAATGTTCACAATGTAAGTACTATGATGCAATTTACGAAGGATTGCAAGAAAAAGTCACCGACCTGTTTCCTGCCTTTAATTCCTAGTTCAAAAACTACACTCACGACATGGGTAAAGCTGTCCGACGTGTTCCAAGGCGAAATCGACAGGCCCGGGAAAGTCAGGACCAACGGCGCTCGGCTTTAAACGTTCGACTCTTCCTGCGAGAGTTTTGTGTGGACTTCTTAGAGAACTGCTACAATCGCCTCATGTACATTGTCAAGGTCAGCAGCTGCAACAGCAAATATTTTTTTTCCCAATCATAGTTTAGAATTAACCATTATATGATTCAGCATTTATATTACACACAGTTGTAGGACAGTACAATCTTAGCTATTTCAACTGTAGGAATCTTGACATTCTGTTTTTTTTGTCCCTTCATATCCAGGAAAGCCTGATTCGGGAGCAGTCTCAGGAGCACGATGAGACTTACTATCTGTGGGCGCTCAGCTTCTTCATGGCCTTCAATCGCGGCAACAATTTCCAAGCTGATTTAGTTTCCGAGACGATGTCCACCCGCACTTTCCACTTCATCGAGCGCAACATCACCAATTACTACGAGATGATTTTGACTGACCGCAAAGAGGCCACGTCCTGGTCCCGTAGGTAAGAAGAGAGTTTGGAAAACCGGGGCGATTCGGAAATTGCTGACATGATGTCCGTTGATGTTTTACGCCTTCTTGTTCCTGCTAGGATGCACCTGGCACTGAAGGCTTATCAGGAGCTGCTCATGACGGTGAACGAGATGGACCGATCGCAGGATGAAAGCATCCGCCACAGCGCCAATGTGATCAAAAGTATTGCTACTGATGCGAAACAACAGAGACGTTAGAACAAACATTCTGCACCTACAAAGATGATAATGCTCAAGATAGTATAATGTATAATAGATAATAGACACAACATGCAAAATAAATGGCTAACAGGAAATAATCAGCAAACCTTCAGAGTGCCGGTGCTCTTCATAAAGATTAGACAATTCCTGCTCCTTTTTCTTCCGTCCAAGATGGCGTCTTTTCCACTCTGACAATTGTAACACAATTACCAGATAATGCGAATTTCTTTCTGTCGATAAGGTAACCTTTTGTTAAATCAATACCTCTCTGACAGTCAATCAAAGCTGAGTATTTTCATTGTTAAAAAAACAAAACAAAACAATTGGTTGGTAATTCAGCACTTTTATTGGCTATTCCTCTGAATTTGATGTGCCGGTATACGTAATGTTGTGACCACTGAGTGTGCTGTATAGTTTTTAAAGGTGACTAACACTACAGGACATAGTTGCACAATTCATAAAATACAAGGTGTCTATGTAAAAAATGTTTTAGTGATGTCAAAATTATTGATTGTCGTTGCCCCCTGCCCCCTCCCCCACACCCCCTCACCTTGTAGGTAACATATTCTACCTGATGGAATATAGGGAGATATTCCTGACTCTGCTGAGAAAATATGACGGGACGACGCAGCCGCAGTCTTACCTGAAAGATTTGGTGGAGTCGACGCATCTCTTCCTGCGTATGCTCGAGCGCTTCTGCAAAGATCGCAGGAACTTGGTTGTGCAGGTACAATTTGGATATGAATTTCTCCAATGCACTTCCTTGATGACCGGATCAGCTCTTGATGTGGTGATTTTACAGAAAAAGCGAGTGAAGCGGAAAAAGTCCAAGAAAGACAAAAAACAGCCAGTTGTAGAAAGAACCCCAGAAGCTCTGGCAGATACCTGGAAAAATGTGGAAGAACAACTGAAGGCGGTAAATTTTCAGGTCAGTGTAATCACCTATCATGAAAAAGAAACACTTATGACTTTTTATGCATTTCGAAAGTATTGGGACAACACCAAAGAAAATGCTGTCGTATCTCGATTTAAGAGTGCCTCAACTTTTCGAGATGCAAGTCCCATTTTTTTTCATTGGTTTACACGCAATTACGTGAGGTATGAGTAAAAGAATATATAATTCCGGATCTTTTCTCAGAGCCAGTCTCTTAATCAATAGTAAGAAAAGTCCTACCCCCCATGACTAATCATCATCCATTCTTTTTCTGCCCTCATTGGCAGCTGGCAGAGTCTCTAACTGAGAGTATCGTGCCTTTCGATGCCACATCGGAAACTCCTCTCGAGGAGCAGCGGACTGAGGCAATGGTGCGGGTGCAGGATGCGTTGCAGGCTCAATTAGGACCGGAGGCTTTAGCGCTCCTGAGGGCTGCCAGGTCAGTCGTGATACACCACACAGTTAGCTTCAAGCGCCAATCAAAAACTTAAGAAGATGAAAGAAACGATTGCACTCAGGGAAGTATGGCCCGAGGGAGACGTGTTTGGCTCGACTGATGTGGAACCTGAAGAAGAACTGGAACTCCTCAAGCAGATCTTGCATGCAGAGCTGCCAAGTATGCACACAGCGTATTTACACGGCATGTGTATTGCGCCGTCTGTATGCAGGATTCACGTTTAACCCTTGATTTCAGGGTCGGCCCCTCCTCCTGAAACTCAGGTGGAAGAGGAAGGTGAGGATGATGCTGATCTAGAAGAGGACGAAGAGTTGGAGGCAGTCCAGGTTTCCGAAACGGAGTTCAAATTTCTGGACTTTATCAAAAAGTGAGTCAATAACTTTATCAAAGAATGAACATTTCTATATGTGTGATCAATACAGAAACTGGCCCCTTTCCAGTTCCATGTGTTTGTATTTTATTTCACTATGGCATTTGGACTCTTCGCCTTTTGGTGCCCAAGCTGACATTTTGCCTCTCAAGTTACACTCCACGCTGACATTTCTCTGTCGATTTTTTTTTTTTTTTTTCACCCCGCACAGGTTCGCCAACCCCAACATCGTGCGTCCATACCTGCTCTTACTCAAATCCTACGCAAAAAACACACCTCACACAAACCACTGCATCGCTCGAATGCTTCACCGTGTGGCATTTGACCTCAAAATGGACGCCTTGCTGTATCAGCTGTCAGTCTTCCATCTTTTCAACAAAATCCTGAGTGACGCAGCTGCCGCTGCTTACAAGGTTGGCTCATAACACAAGTAAGAAAAGCCAAGTAGAGCGTAGGCCCCACTGCCTACGTTGTAAATGGCTCGAATGTCCAGCATCGTTTGTGGGTAAAATTCCTTGCTCTGCGCCGACATGTAATGTCTTTGGAGGGGTTGGTAGTTTTTCACGGACTCAATTACTTTTTGCAGGTAACAAACAAACAAGTGACAATGATGAGGCCCATGAGCTCTAACCTCCTTTCTGTCCTCCGCAGGAGCTGGTCACTTTTGCCAAGTATGTGCTCAACCGTTTCTTTTCCCTGGCGGTCACCAACAACAAGGCCTACGTGGAACTGTTGTTCTGGAAAAACGTTGGCGCTGTGCGTGAGATGACTGAAGGCTACGGCAAAGATGGGTTGGTGATTTTCTTTATATACCGTATCAATGTAAAAACTGGAAAGGATTAATTTCAAAATGTGAGAAACACACACAGATAACTTGCTGGAAAAAATTCCAATTATCTGGTAATTGTTTTACAATTGTCAGAGTGGAAAAGATGTCAGCTTGGACGGAAGAAGAGGAGCAGGAATTGTCTAAACTTTATGAAGAGCACCGGCACTCTGAAGGTTTGATTTTTATTTACTGTTAGCGCTCCTGTTTGTCATTTATTTTGCACGTTGCGTTAAATGGGGAACTAATACAGCTTCCTGTTGCTGTTTGCGGACTCTTGCCAGTGCCAGACATTGTGGAGACCCTGCTGCCGTTGCTAAGCAATAGTACGCGCACACGGAGGCAGGTTGTGACCCAGTTGGTGCGCATGGGTCTGGTGAACAGCGCTAAAGAGCTGAAGAAACCCAAGTATGTAGGCCGGACCATCATCCCACTCATGTTTTTATGTAATCAATTGGAATGGATAACTAATCAACTGAAAATGATTTTCTGCATCAAAGGAAAGGTACCAACATCGTTCTTTGGACTGAGGACCAGGAAGAAGAACTTCAGATGCTCTATGAAGAATACAAAGACTCCGATGGTAATCTCTGAGTGCTTTATTGACTAAAGCATCTTATTTATTGAGAAGACTCCATTTCAATTTGATTTTTAATTGCCCCCCCCCACACACACACACACACACACAGATGTGCTTGGCAACATTCTTAAGAAGCTCACGGCCAAGCGCTCTCGTGCACGCGTGGTGGACAAGCTGCTCAGCTTGGGCCTAGTCTCAGAGAGGCGAGAACTTTACAAGAAGAGGAGTCGAAGTGCCCGTCCCAAAAACTCTGCCGCACAAATGGTAAGTTCTAATAACTGTTGGAAGACAATCAAACAAGGAAAACTGTGAAAAATTCTTCCTGCAGAGTGAAGAGGATTTCCTAGCTGAACTCACACAAGATTTCCCAGGTGAGCCCCTGAACAGAGAAGATGAGGATGAGTCTGAAGAAAGTGAGGAAGAAGATGAACTGGAATTGGAAGAAGGACAGAGTGGTGGCAGCAGGAGGCGCCAGAGTCTTGTGTCGAAAGAGGAAAGGCAGGCTGATGTCGGTGCCACGGTCACAAGGCTGCATGAGGAAGGTGATTTTTTTTGTTTGTACTTTTTATTTACTCACTTCACTTGCAGGATCTAAAACAACAGCGGTATCGCAGTCTGCTTTTACAACGATGTAACTACTCAGTTCTGATTCTGGCACAGGGCTGCACAACCTCAGATGTTTTTAAGTCGATCGACGTCGACTCTTTGCTGTTGTCGTTCGTATTTTTGTACTATCTTTTTTTTTTTTTAAATCACCGGAGGAGGGAATGCTCTGCAGTAATCTACATTCATTGACAATGAACAGCTGTCATACACTGCATTTAGGTAGAACATGCACATTAGAGCACTGGCGTGGGCTGGAAACTGGGAACCTGTCCCTGTTTTGGGCCCACCACAATAGCTGGTTCTGCATGGTGGTAATTTGTGTTGTCTGCAAATAACCATGCACCTCTTTGCACGTAGTGGAATAATTCCCCTCTGTCCTTCCGCTTGGATAGTGTGACCTGAAAAGTTGTTGAATCCCGCTGGAGCCTGTCCCACCTGCCCCCCCCCCACACCCCCCTCCTCCTTTATTGGTTCTCCCTCACTAAGCTGTGGATACAGGAAACAGAAGACAATTTAAATCAATTTAGGTGATGGGCTAATTTCTTTCAGTGCATTTGTCTGCTGGATGCAAGCGGATCTGCCTTCTCAAGCCAAAAACGGTGGACGTCGCACTCACCGTCATTTCAGAGCAGTGGTCATGGAGTGTAGAATTTGATCATGCGATACATACTTAAATAAATGTGACCAACATAGAAACAACTTTCAGTGTGACGCAGTGCAGACATTTTATGTTCTTGATATCATTCAATGTTATTAATTTACGATAATTTGCAATCGCAAGGGTCATCTTGACTTTGTTTGTCATCCAGGCATGTCTGAAGCCCTTCAGTGGTTACAACGCTGTCTGGACCGAGCAGCTAAAAGCCGGGAAGAAGATGGTAAGAAGTGTCGGCAAAACGATGTGTTGGTTGAAAAATTTGTTCAAGAATGTCCAGTTAAGACTTGGTGTAACGTGCTCCTTTGGCCAGGTTTTTCCCAGGCTACGCCTCTTGTGCCCCTCACTGAGGCATGTGAAGACGCTATGGAGGACAAGACCTTCCACGGGCTGCTGCGCAACCTGGGAATGCGGGCGCCTGCAAATGAACAGGTGCGGGTATATTGCTCAGTATTACACTGGCAAGTTTCAGCAACTCCATCTTGCTGCTTCCGGTGACCAATATACTATTTCCGTGTTGTATTTCGAAATGATTAAAAACCCCGCCGCTTTAGTCAAGCTTGACATCACTTTTTCTATAACGCGTGCTCATTAGGAGACATTTTGGAGAATCCCAGAAAAGATCAGCCCATCCCAGCTCCGTTGTGCAGCTGCGTCTCTCAGGCAAAATCCAAATGAATCTAAAAATGAAGAGGTCCTCGTGGAAGACGACAACCCACCTGAAGAACATCAGGAGGAGAAAAAGGAAGTCTCTGATTCACAACGAGCAGATGCTTTGAGAGCCCTGGTCGTTGCACGCAAGAGGAAACAGCACTCAAGCAAAGATGACGGTATGTGTGGACACCTCATCCTCTGTCTTTTAATTACAGGTCTCTCGTGCAGCCAAGTACATGTTGTACTTGGGTTTTAGACAATAACCGCCTTTTGTTTTGTCAGTGGCCATAACTACTGTGTGTTTGTGGGAGTCAGCATTGTTGCACTTGGCCTAGTTTTCTGAGGCTGGTCAATGGGTTGGCAAATCATGTCAGTTATTTCTCTGCCCTTTTATTTCAGCCCCTGATATGGATTTAGCTTCCACTGAAGATGCAAACAGTTCATTTGAGAGGTGAGGGGACCAAAACTTTGCTCAAAAGTAACTGTTTCGCTTGTAAATGAGTTAAGTCCTCATCTGATGTCTGTATTTTAGGGCCAAAGAGAAGACAGCTAAAAGAAACAGAATGTTGGACAGTGCCGAGGAGGAGGGTATTGTATTCTATTTCATTTACATTTTTGTTAGGAATGAAACTTACATCGGCTTATAATGCATTTCAAGCAGTAACTGGATGTGAAAATACGATTGAGCCAGACTGTCTTTGCAGATGACTGTTCCACCACGGTAATGGATACTCATACAAACGGTGACGCAGATTCAGACGAGGAAGATGTATCTGCACCAGTGAAGCGTCGGCGGAAGATGGTATTAATTGAGGAAGATGAGGAAGAGGATTAATTGCCCTTCCAATGCAGTCAATACAGTGAAAACAAACAACCCAAAGAAACAGTTCCTTCTGTTCGGTGTCGGTTTTCATTTTCAAACGGTCACTCCTATACTAGTATGTAGTCATGATGTTAAGGAAAATATGTTTGCTGCTTTCTATTTCGACTTTCAGCATGAATACCCAAGAATATTTTGTATAACCCTGTAATTAAACGTGATACTTGCTATTTCAATAAATGCCATAAGATATGCCATGGCACAAATCTAGTCTAATAATTTGTATTTTCAAATAAAATTCTGTGGTCAGAAAAAAATGGCACAATTGTAGTTATCTAGTGTATCGGTCTAATCGCAGTGTAGTAAAACATAAAAATATAATCAAAGCTTTATCAAATATTTTTCAGCATACGCAAACGTTACTTGACTGTATGATGCACTGCAGTTCTGCACCTTTACAAACTACAACCACAGTAATAAACAGTTAAACGAATACCTCAAAACTAAAATGATTATTCTCGTAAAGGTTTTGATATAGCTCTTGTATTCGATTACATTTTCTTAAACTGTTGAATTCAATCTACTGTGTGATCTGATCTGTGGTGTCATTTTGAGAAATGGTCGCTTACATCATAATACCTGGAGGTGGTAGTAAAGAGCAGCAAGGATACAATTTGGCTCACAGTCCCAACAAACGCCAAGTACATTGCAGTTCATTCCGGGCCTGGGTGGGGACCCTTTTTATCAGGGTTTCAGTTTTATGAAGTCCTCCGAGAGGCCGACTATATCTGAAATGTTGTAATGATTGTGGGTTAGATGTTTTGTTGCTTTTAGTGAAACCAAGGTTTATTTCTTTCTAGAATTGTTTGGCAGGCCAGACCAAATGTTCTCGTGGGATGCATTAGGTCCATGGACTGTAAATTGCCACTCCCTGCATTAGGTGATATCAAATACGAACGCAAATAATACAAGTACAGCAGTGAGCATTTGATTTTCAGTCAGGTTCAGGAGAGCGTTCTTCAAAACAAGGATCTCGTGTGTGTGACAGCAGTCGCTGCCTTGAGTCACACTCATATTCCAGCTGTGTGGGAGGTGGTCTCTTGTCCTCACATCTGGACTATGTTAGCAACTTCCTGTCACAGCATCTGCTCTGCCCCTACCTCACAAAAGCCTCGATCCGACCCGTTGGTCCACAGAAAGAACCTTGACTGTGTGTACGTACAATTGTGGGTGGGTTCGTGTATGCCTTGAGGTGCATTTTAATTGATGGGATCAAAGAAACGTGCCTGTGAAATAATGCTGTGTGTTTTACAATCATGATGACTCGCTTTTTTGTGTGTGCGTGTGTGACCAGAACATAAGAGTAACCCTGGCCGCTTTATTGCAGACATGTGAGGTGCAGACGCACACACACACACACAAACGGGGTCATTACATTTTGCAAGTTTGTGGGAATAGATGCCAGATTTGTATCTCTCAAAACAAAGACTAGCCTTTCCTTTGAAAACGGACAACAGTTCAAGTATTTCAATGTGCACAGCAGTTTTATTATTTGCATATTAAGTTTGTTTGAGACCTTAGACTCATTCACATATGGCCACAAACTCACCGTTTATCATGGAGCATGTGCTGCTGAAAACACACACGAGTCCTACTGTGACTTATGTTATAATTTAATAGCGACCGAGAGCTACATATTGCAAAACATATGCGAGTAAGATGATGAGCTTCTATTCATTACATTGTAACCTACCAGATGTTTTGGTGTTGACAAGAAAGGGTTCAATTGTTTTTACAAATCATAGTGTCGTGAAAGCAGACATGCCCAAGTAACCGCTTGAATTGCTTACATTTCACGAACCATTATTGGATAACAGGCAGTGGCTGCTAGGGACAAGCCTGGACGTTAAACGGGTACACGTTATGCATATACTGTACAACATGGGAGCTGTGGCTTTTTATAAATTCTACAAGCTCTACAATGAGGACAGCAATTCGTGTCTATAAAGTTAATGCTGTGTATGAAACTGAAGCGGTTATTAACCACATTATTTGTGTCTTTATCTACAAATGATTCAAAGTGTGAATGATAAGAGAAATGAGACCACAAAAAAGGACGATAGTGGCGGGAAAGGGGAAGGTCTGAGAACTGGCAAAAGTTAATCACCAGACCTTAACCCAGGACAGCTTTCCTTTCACCTAAAGAGGAGTCTGAAAGGAGAAACTCACATAAATAAACAAGAACTGTAAGTGGCTGCAGTAAAGGCCTGATAATGCCTTTCAAATGAAGAATGCAAAGTCTGGTGTAGTCAGTTGGTCACTGGCAATGCTGGTACAGCATTGAGTCTCGATTTCCAAACTACTGAATGTCCAGGGCCGCTGCCCTGTTGGCCCCTCTCAATGCACGGCCCTGCATTTTTAACACTTTACAGGAAATTGTTCAAAAATGTGTACCAAAAAAAAAAAACTCGCACGTGGTCTGACCAAAAGTTAGGGACAAGCCTGGACGTTAAACGGGTACACGTTATGCATATACTGTACAACATGGGAGCTGTGGCTTTTTATAAATTCTACAAGCTCTACAATGAGGACAGCAATTCGTGTCTATAAAGTTAATGCTGTGTATGAAACTGAAGCGGTTATTAACCACATTATTTGTGTCTTTATCTACAAATGATTCAAAGTGTGAATGATAAGAGAAATGAGACCACAAAAAAGGACGATAGTGGCGGGAAAGGGGAAGGTCTGAGAACTGGCAAAAGTTAATCACCAGACCTTAACCCAGGACAGCTTTCCTTTCACCTAAAGAGGAGTCTGAAAGGAGAAACTCACATAAATAAACAAGAACTGTAAGTGGCTGCAGTAAAGGCCTGATAATGCCTTTCAAATGAAGAATGCAAAGTCTGGTGTAGTCAGTTGGTCACTGGCAATGCTGGTACAGCATTGAGTCTCGATTTCCAAACTACTGAATGTCCAGGGCCGCTGCCCTGTTGGCCCCTCTCAATGCACGGCCCTGCATTTTTAACACTTTACAGGAAATTGTTCAAAAATGTGTACCAAAAAAAAAAAACTCGCACGTGGTCTGACCAAAAGTATACATTTGTGTGGGAGGGAAAAAAAACATCAAATTGCGACCGGAGGTTTCTGCCCGATGCCAGCGAAATACACAACAAACTGATGAATAATAAAATAGAGGAGGTGCCGAGTTCAAAACTGTGGATGCCCCGACCCCTCCTCTTTCTCCCCTCCAACGGACTCAAGTCACCCACTCCAGGAGCCCACGACCGAGAGGGATTTGCCTGACTAGTGAGAGGGGGAAACTTTTTTTTTTTGAGCCGTTAAAACAGATAAAAAAGGGGGAGGACATGGGCGGTGCATGACGACAAGAGGGAGACTTTCCAAGGGAGAGAGAGAGGTTGGACCGGGCCTCGTCCTAAGTGTAGCCCGAACCTCCTTCTACACTTCCACGGCTAACTCAACTCACTAAAAAAACCGATCCTCCTAAATAACACCTTTCGGACAATTTACACGTGAGGGGGGGAACGATGTTGTAGGCGTGTTGTAATTGTAGTCGCCTTAAAAAAAAAAAAAACAAGGAGCCCAAGGAAAAGTTAGGAAAAACCGGTTTTCCCTGGTCCATTAGCACCGCTTTTGTGTTTGTGAATGGCGGAGTAATTCGTCTGCTGACAGCACCAATTGTCCTGCACAAGTGAACGTCCCAAGCTGCTGGCTCCCTCGGTAAGTTTTCCTTGGTCGTTCTAACATCTTGTGCCATACGTTTACTTTTTTTTTTTAAATGCACCACTCTAGTCACAAAGTTGTTTTGTAGTAAGTAACCATGTGGCGTCATAAAACAACAGTGCTATAGGTGACGAGTTCTGATTCGAGTATCCCCCGCACACGCATAACGATCTTGTGACTTGTTGAGCATCCTTCAGTGCTAAACATGCCTTGACAAGGTGTGCAGTTTAGTGTGCGTTTGTACGTGGAAACAATTATTTCATTTGTGGTATTGACATTTGTAAAGCATTCCTTTCCAACGGCAGGTTGTTTAACTAACCTGAACTTAATCTGAAATTAGTAATGGATAAGACGCCAAATACTTTGGAATTTGCGGTCAACAGTGTTATAACAAAGAAAACAGCCACATCACATTTTATTTTTGTATTTCAATTACCATAAGCTATTTGCAGTATGGTACAAAATAACCCACTCGCCCACTTCATATAGTTAAGCTCTATTTAAAAGACACAATTTTAGGTTTGTACATTCTATGCAAACCCTAAATACATTCTTCACTTCACAAGGCCAACATTTCTCCTTGTGGCCTACATGGCGTGCCAGGAGTTTGAGCCCTGCGGTTGTGTTCTGTGATCTAGGGAAGGAGTGCCTCTTGGTTTTAGGGTAGTCAGATGACAGCCTACAGGTCCTGTCTTTACCGGGGACTTTGAAGGCTGTCGTTACAACCCCCACTTTATCTATTGACCTAGTCTGTCAGCTTGCACCAGATGGTTTTGCCCCTTAGAAAAGGCAGAGAGGAAATACATTCCTGCTTTAGGGCAAAAAAAGAAGGCAGGAGAAGAGGTAAAACGGCAAGTCAGACTGTGCATGTTATTTTGCGAGCAACCTTTTAATTAGCACGGACACCAGCATCACGACTTGTTTTTTTTAAGGACGTAGGTACAATCTTGCTTGTTTTTTAGAACAGGCTGTTTATTATCAGGGATTAAATAAATTATGTAGTGAATGAAACCATTTTTAGGAGGGTTTATGCGGAGATGACAGCATATTGTTAACGATACGTGGGATTTGCTACATGAACATAACTGGTCTTATTCCCCTTAACACAACAAGTCAATGCTGACCCCCGTACACCCTACAAGTACACTTACCTTGTCTGTCTTACCTACACGTGAATTAATCAATCAAAGTGGATTGGACACAGTACCCCCTGTATTTTAAGTCTTTAGATATAGTAGTGTCATGTGATACAAGTGACCCGACGACGTCAGCTTAATGTTTACAAGCAATGCGAAAGAGTGTCGCTAATAGTTTCGTGCCGTTATGATCTTTAAACAAGATAAATCTGAACGCAAATACGGGAGCGACACCTGAAGACAGACATAATACTCAGCCATATATTCTTTATCTTTGCAAAAAATGTTTGTTTCGGTTGTTAAACTCTTCTTCGTGTTGTCTCTGCTCCCATGTTTTGCCCTATTTTTGTACAAAAATAGGGCAAAATTATGTTATTCTATTTAATGTTATTATTGTATTACAAAATGCAATTTTTCTGATTACAAAACACATGATTTTTTGGGTCATGTTGGGCAGGCTGGAATATAGCATATTTCCATTCATTTCAATGGGGAAAGATGATTTTGAGATAACAGCGTTTTGAGTGACGAGCGTGGTTCCAGAAAGAATTAATCGATTATTTTAAAGCGCCATACTGTATATGGTAACTGGATGAGGTTGGCGTGAAGGTCTTTGATCTCCACCCTCTTCCAAGAACTTGATGAACTACTTTATACAACACAGATACTGAGCCGGCAGGTCCTCAGAAATGTTCTTCTGGATGAATGAACCCTCCAAAATACTCCATAATTCATTTCATGTTCACTGTCGGTATCTGTATTGTTGTGATGGTCCGGTGTCCCAATGCTTGTGTTCTTGTAGCGTTATGTGACGTTTAGATTTCATTTTCAACTGCGATAAAGCTTTCTATCTCTGTCCAGTTACATGACAAAAACAAACACTTCTAAAAATGAACTGAGCAGATTGGACTTGATAAGAAGCATTTGAAATTCCTTGTTTTGCATTAGCTGTCCTATCAGAGGAGCCACGTCAGGTCAAAACAACTCCGTATAACAGAGCACGTCCAAGTCCTCGGCGCGAAGAAGAAACAGCTCAGCTTTAGCCTTGTCCCTCCTTTCAAAGGGACGCAGATATCATTCAAGAGACCGAAGTAAATGCCGGTTCACAGTGACATTGCTGAATAATGACGTGAAATGTGACTTAACCAAAAGAAGTGTTGAGGGATTGCTGTGGGCTTTGCTGTTTTGAGTGCATGCCTTGGCTGAGTAGTTTTGTCCAGATGCCGAGCACATGGTCACATCCGAGCAGTGGAACTGTTGAGCTTGTCTTTTTGAACAACAGCAATGAAGAAGAAGAAGAAGAAGAAGAAGAAAACGAGTGATGCAATCTGCTGCAGCTCAAGTTCTCACGAGAAGTATAATGTTTGATATGACAATATGAATTTTTCCACCTGCTTTGTGTGCCTACTGGCGTAACGGGATTAACTGAGAGGGATCATTCAATCATAACAATCACTGTCAATAGTAGTCATGCAATCCGTTTCGTACCAGTTTAATAAGGGGATGTTTTGCATGAGGATCACCAAGTGAAAAATCAGAATGTATTCTGTTATGGGTTTTTTGTTTTAAAAGTCATCAACAGACAGCGCTGTAATGTACATGCTAAACCGTCAAGTGTTATACAGACTAGTCCCCCCCCCCCCCCCTTGTCTGCACAAATTTTTTTGTGTTTACCCAAGCACACCCAGCAAGAGGATTTTTTTTTTTTTTTCCCCCTGTCTGGAAATACCATCACAACACAGCGGACAAGCCTTGACCGAGCTGTCTCGATGCACTTGTGTTCCAATGTGTACTCCAGTTCTGCATAAATTCAGTGTATGTGCTGTCAGTGACTAAAGATTATTGCCAAGCATTACCTACTCCAGTGATTTATTATTTTTTAAATTACAGCCCTGAAAAAAATAGCAATCAGGGACTAGTGGACAGAGTGGCCCGGTGGTTGATTGGTTAGCGTGTCTGCCTCATAGTATGGAGGTGCAGGGTTAGATTCCGGCTCCGGCCTTCCTGTGTGGCGTTTACATTTTCTCCCCGTGTCTGCGTGGGTTTTCTACGGGTACTCCGGTTTCCTCCCACATTCCAAAAACATGCATGGCAGGCTGATTGAATACTCTGAATTGTCCCTAGGTGTGAGTGTGAGCGTGGATGGTTGTTCGTCTCTGTTTGTGCCCTGCGATTGGCTGGTAACCGGTTCAGGGTGTCCCCCGCGGCCTTTGTGAGGATAAGTGGATCAGAAAATGGATGGATGGACGAGTCGACTTGAATTTGACAACATTACTCTCAACAACAACAACAAAAATCTGAAGTCATGCAATCCTGACCTGCTAGTCATTGTTGATAGAAGCACAACATATGGGCACGAACAACTTTGCTTGCATTTACTCTACACGAAAGAACAGTTGAGAAAGTAAATGCGACTCAGCTGGTGGTAATAGTGGTGTCGTAAATGTCGACGTGTAAGCCCAAATTCGACCACTGTGATGTTTCCACTATCATCGTGAGCTATGAAGTACTTGAGTCAGCCCAGATTGAGCACTTAACACACATGTGCATGTCCTTTGTTTTCGCAGACCACAACTTTTAGTGTTCACATGGAAACAATAACATTGTCTTGTTCCAAACAAGATTTCCCATTGAGACGTGCTTTCGAAACGTTTGAGTTTTTAGTTTCCATTATCATGTCAACAAAGGGCCTAAAATGTTTGATTTGGTTTCATTTACCAAGCGCTGATGTTCTCATATTTTACAGAGAGCAAAGAGCTTTAATACAGGGGTGGCCAAACTTTTTGGACAGAAGATCAACTTTTCGATCAACCAACCTCCCGCAATCGACCCGTTACTGCGCACGCACATACACCCGCACGCCATGATGAGCAACAGCCTGACACAGAGGCATGCGACGCACTTTTGCAGCCTGTTAACTCATTCACTCCCAAAGACGTTTTTGAACGTCTTTTCAGACTTGGTCTAGAATTGGCTGGTACTGAATGAGTTAACTATCGTAGCTCACACGTACTGTTTTAAAGTGCTTCCCTCAGCCCTCTAGATTCCTATTCTTTGCCCGTGCCCTCGGTGAATTGTACACGAAACAAACTCTGAATGAGAATAATGATAAAAGAAATAGCGCACCCACTCTGATCACAAGCTGCAAGATTTACCTGCTTTATTTGTTTGTTTGTTAGTTAGTTAGTTAGTTAGTTAATTAATTAATTAATTAATTAATACTTTTTGTGAAAACGAGACTGGTAGGATGATTAGGGTGCAGTGTACATTAACACAAAAAACATATTACTCACATGCACAAAGACACATAAATGGTTGTTAGTTTTTTTTTCTCCTCTACACCCCTCGCGATCGACTTGGGACCAGTCCGCAATCTACCGGTCGATCGCGATTGACGCAACGGGCGCCCATGCTTTAACACAACAGTTGGGGTGTTTGTCTCTAAAATTTAGGTTGCGACGATTGTAACAGCAACGGAAACAAAAACAACGTTGCAAACCACCTTGAATCCGTCACATCCAAATGGCTATTGAAAAGACTACTTTTTGAACTGTACACGCTGATTATACCTGTGTCATGGAAGGAATTTAAGGGAATGGATCAAAGCAAACCCACCACACCTTTATTTTCATTCCCTTCCTAATTATGTTTGTTGGAATGGAGTGGAACATGTGACGTTGCCAGATAACTTCCATCTATGCACGCTCATTTTGGGAGCTGTCATGTTTTCAGGTGAACACCCTAAACTGCTACTCTACTTTGATGCCAGACATGCCCGCACTTTTAAGTTGAGATTGCAGGTTATTTCATTTCACCCTCCGTGCTAATTTTGGAGCTGTACTTCTTTGGTTGTTCCAGTTAACCAGACAGAACAATTTGAGGCTTTGTGTTTGTTTGGAAACCGTGCGACTGTCTTCTCGACTGGTGAAATGGCTCTCAAGGTACAATTACTGTCAGTTGCTCTCGCAGTATTTTTGCTTTGAGAACACTCGATGGTGGGGGTGAGCAACGAGAGCTTCCCGCACTTTAATAGCATGTGTATATATTTTGGTTCGTTTCCAACCTCGAATCGAAACCTCATGTCGCACCAAGTGTTTTCCAGCCACACCCTGCGTCAGATCGAAGCTCATCTTCACCGCTAGTAGTGCTTTGACTTGCCACGCCTTAGCGCGCAATGCCAATCTCCCCACCGCCTTCGCAACACGTTGACATATCAGATTTGTCACGATACAGCCTGGCATTTATTCGCCTGCCCCCGTTTCAGACAGAACTCGCTAAAGCGGGACACAGCCGCGTCAGGAGTCTGCTTTTCACACGCATTCGCTTGCACGCCAACGTGTAATTTTTTTTGTTGAAAGCCATCATACACTTTGGCCCACACTTAGCGAATCTAACGGAGGGTATTTCCCAACTGAAGCCAGAATACAAAGCTAAGATGTGATGCATATTTCTGAGCGACGTTATAAGCAAACATATGTGAGACATGTGACTGGCCTCTTAACGGTCCTCTTTGTGTTGCTCTCTTCGTGGTTCTTAAAATACAGACTCGCAGTCTTTTGTTGAAAGGCCTTTTTTGTTCGACTGAAGTCAGGCAGAGCTTTAATTCGGTGCGACTCTATCTGCCTGTGACTTTGCGGGGGTGCGTTTTTGATTATTGCCAACTTAAAAAGTGCTTTGACGCTAGCACCCACGGATCAGTTTTAATGTGAATACAATTACTATGACTAATACTGTTACCCATACAGCGCCAATCAAAATTCTGATATGGCTTAAGCTCAATCTGAACGCCTTGACTGTAAATGTAACGCTAGATAGTGTGAAAAAGATGAAACCATCAACATACTTAGACGCCTTAAATTTATTTAGTTATTTAAAAAAATCATTTTACCTGTAACTATGATCTGTGGAAGTTTTATCTCCACATTGCAGAAATATATATTTGGCAATACTTCACGTTCATATCAACAACATGGAAAATCCAGTTTGTTATTTTTATTTCTTATCCAGAATGTCGACCTACGTGAAAGATCATCAGTAACTAGTTACTGCTAGGAGTTGAACAGCTGGTGATGAAGGAAAGACGACGTGACGCTGAGGGGAAACAGCTGAACGAGGAACGAACAGAAGGGAATAACTGTCATTTTGGGCATCTGAGTCAGACAAGTGGCACAGAAACTCACACTGACAATAAATAAATAAAAATAGAGAATGGCAGGAACGAGGCCTGTTGATGTTGCTGTTAAAGTTCCTGTAGGTGATGATTGAATCAGAAACGAGGTTTGGAGTTCAAGTCAAGCTGTTATTTTACATCCGTCCATCCATTTTCCGATCCGCCTTTATCCTCACAAGGGTCGCGGGGGGTGCGGGAGCCGATCCTAGCCGTCTTCGGGCAGTAGGTCGGGGACACCCTGAACTGGTTTCCAGCCAATTGCAGGGCACACAGAGGCGAACAACCATCCGCGCTCACACTCACACCTTGGGACAATTTAGAGTGCTCCATTAACCTGCCATGCATGTTTTTCGAATGCGTGAAGAAACCGGAGTACCCGGAGAAAACCCACCCAGGCCCCAGGGGCCGCCAGCTGTCATTTTGTAGGTCTATATTATTATTTTTTTATTTGTTAAATGTGTTCTCGTAGTTGGCGGCATGGAGTTTGACCTTTCACCTTTGAACATTAAGAGTCCGGAAAATGTGTTGCTCTCATTATCGAAGTTGTTCCAGGAAACCAAACACAGACAGATTTGCAACACGCGTTGCTTAGAACCACCTCGGTCGTGTCTGCAGGCTCACTTGGGTGACATGTTCTCTTTTGATTAGCGAGCGATCCAGAGAGAGATGTTATGTTCTGTCCCGATTTTGCTGTCCCATCTTTGCTCGGCAGCATAAAGTCGTCAAAGTTGGTATTCACTGATCTGGGGCGTCGGTGTTGATGATCCAAAAGCTTGGCTGGTGTCATTGCTCCATGTCACAAAAACAATGGTGAACCCCCCCGTTGAAAGCTGATGTTCCACTTCCTCATCAGGTCCTTCCTGCTTCTCCAAAGCAGGAAGCTTAGTTGGGGGCCCCACATCATGTCCTGCTCAATAATCCTCCAGAGTGAAAACAGATGGGCATGGTTGAGCAGTAATTTATTTGTGTTTACCCATATTTGTATTCCCCGCTCAGAATGGAAAAGCCATTTTAAACCTACTGATAACCACATCTTCTCGAAGGCTCCTGATGTCTAGACATGACAATTTCTTTTTTTTTTGGAGGGGGGGGGAACTTGTGGACATGCCCAATAATAAGACGTCCTGATTAATGGCTGCAAAGTGCAGCTTGCATTCTTTTGGGGGGGGGGGCTTCTTCCAGACAGCCAAATCATAATCTTAACTTCTCAACTGGCCATGGCCATCAAGTCAGGAGAAAGATTTTTTCACTGACGACACGCGTCCAACTCTTGAATAAACACGCCCAAATTAGCTATGCGGGGAACTTGTAGCCAGCCCGTCCTCCTCGGCAGCTGAGCACTCAATTGTGCATTACTCAGCCCCCCTGCTGCGCTTCTTCAGGGGGGTGGGGCAGTATCCTCCTAAGCAATTGTTATGGGATGCTTTCTAAAGCCGTTCATCACTCGTATTAACTACCAGTCCGTATTTAAATTAGAAATACAGGACAAGGTGTTCTCGGTTTGCTACAGCGGTGATGCAATGCGACTGTGTATGCAAGTCAGTAACCTACTTTGAAGCTGCAGTAATAATTCTAGAACCAATCGATTCGTAACCGAGTCAGCACAGTATTAAGTGAGCAGGGAAATTGAACCCACGTTGCTAACACTGAAGTAAAGCGAGTGAACTTCTACATCAGGGAGTGTCAAACTCATTTTTGTCGCGGGCCTCATCGTAGTTACGGTTTCCCTTGGAGGGCCGTTGTGTTTTGTGAAATCATATAAATGTTTAATCACCTCCACATATTTCATACACAGCGCACAACAAATTGATGGATAACTAGTTTCGAAATCCGAAGTCATGAATAATGACTTGTTTCAACATTGTTTACATTAATGTAATAAGGGGTTTGGTCATGAGAAAATGCTTGCGATATCATATGTAATTGTGGATTACATATGGCGGTGTGAAATTTTGGTTCTGAGCATCATGGAACTTGACGTCCTTGATTTGCTTTCGCGGGCCACATATAATCATGTGGCGGGCCAGATCTGGCCCCCGGGCCTTGACTTTGACACCTGTGTTCTACACCATCAGTGACATTTTTTTTTGGGGTGTGTTTCTATTCAGAAATTGCTTTTCTAAAGATTGTGGCGGGGGCGGGGGGGGGTGGTTCGAGTTTGAATTGGTTATTAGCTTGCATTGCTAAATAGAAAAATGTGTTTTTCGTGGTTGAATGTCATGCTTGATTACTTCCTGACCACACTGTGAGCTGGCTAAAAATGTTGGTTTTAAAAGGTTTGGTCAGAAATTCCTCATTCCTGTTGAGGATGCGAGCTCACGGAAAACGCTCGAGTCTCCATGAAAGGATCCCAGGATGCTTGATGTTCTTTTCAAGAATCACTTTAGCAACTGTACCTTTTGTACATAATTTGTTTAATGGCCCATTTGTCCGATGGTTCTGTCTGGGCTCCGAGGGCATCATTTTTTTTTTTTAACTCCAAGGAATTGTTTTTGTTCGCTTAAGTAGTATTGGGCACCACACGTGTATCGCTGTTAGGCAACAGAACCATGTGATTTCTCCCACTCATTAAATTCGTATTTGACTGAGAATAAAATATCTGCCCACGTTATCTATAAAACTTAAAATGGATACCGGTTCCGAGTTGAAAATGTCGGCTCTTTTAACTCTAAGCCTTACGTGTTTTCTAGCTGGACTACAGACTGTTCATCTTGTTGACGCGTATTCACTTAGTTGCCGGGTGATTTGAGCGAAAGTAGAAAATGCGGCGTGGAAGCATAGCTCGAGTTCCATCTTGATGATCAATCATGTTGCTTGTCGTCAGTCCCTCCTCCCTCCCATCAGTGCGCCGCCATCCGAAGTAAGCGCTTGGCTCCAATCTTAAAGCAAACATTCGCTTCTCCACTCGTCTCCTTGGTGCTCCCTGCCGTCGTGACTTGGGGGGGCCCCAGTTTGACGTGCGCGGTTACTTGCAAGTGCCGCTAGAGGTCACGGGATGGGCCTCTGGGTCTTTGTTCCGGCCTCACAATGGCTCTATTCTCCCAACAGCGGCGAGGTCTTCTCAAAGCTACAAGACATTGGAAACCATTGTGACTCATCGTAACATGATGCAGCCGCACAGACACACGGGAGTGTCTTCGTGTGTTCATCTCGACTTAACTGAATTACTTTTCAGATGATTTTGGAATGCTCACGCTCAAGAGAGTGACTGGGGGTTGTCAAGTGACTGAAATGTTCTAGAAAAGTTAGCATGACAACCTAAAATTCTGTTGCGGAGGGCACTGGATTTTATGAGCTGACTGTTGATTTTCATTTCAAATTGGCAAGGTAGTCGATGACCTCAGACTTAATAAGCATTACAAAGCCTCAATTTTTTTATGGCTTACGGGAAAGGCTCTACCCTTTATTACATATGAGGATTTGAAATTTTGCAAGATTTTAGCAAGCACCAACCATGGAATGACATGTTTGATTTGCTTTCGCGGGCCACATAAAATGATGTGGCGGGCCAGATCTGGCCCCTGGGCCTTGCATTTGACACCAGTGTGTTAAAGGGTAAAAAGGACACATTTGATTTTGAATCAACCTGGAAGCTTTTTATTTCATTTATGAGGAAAATGACATCATTGGGGTGAGAGATAATCCTTTAAATTGCACTGGAATTGATAGGGCACCTGTTTGTGGTCGTGTGGGTAGTTTGTTTGTTTGTTTTTGCTTATTATTATGTAGGCATTGGATAAAACGTTCATTTGTCTTTTTACTAAAAGAATAATTAAAAAAAAGTCATGGAAAAATGCTTTCTGTTCACCAATAAATTCATGAGTTCTTATAAGAGTGAAGTACTGTCACATCAAACGTGTTTATAATTGTCCTCCATACTTCAGCGGCCACGTGCATGGCCGTGATGGAAATATTCCGCGTTTGCCCTTCAGCTGATAGCAATCAAAAGCAGGAGAGAAACCAAAAAGCGCACGAGCGAGGAAGAGTTTCCGATGAGGCCTCATTTTTTCCATGTAAAGTCATTCCCGGGAAACTCACAGAGGTGCATGTTTTTGGGGTTTTTTTTGTGTGTTGGACAAAACCTTGAACTGTCAACGTGGAATAATGCGTAGTGTGAGGGGCACTTCCTGTCAAAGTAGCAGGTCTCAGTCCTTAACAGTAAAAGCAGGGCCATATGCTCGTGACTGAGTTTTTTTTCTTTTACTTATTTTTTTGTCTCTCTTGGAAAACGTGAGCCGGTTGTAATCGGATCTCATCGATGGTGAGCTCAGGTTGGAGGCCTGCCAGTGGTCCACCCATACAGCCGCGTGTTGCTCCCTCACATTAACCGACTAAAAGTCACAATCCGTTTAGTCGTCGCAGCTTTGCAGCAACAAAGAGACGTCTTTACTTTGTTATGTAAAAGGAGATTGAAGCAACACACAAGAATAACGTGTGCGTGTGTGTGTGTGTGCGTGTGTGTGTGTTTGTAGTAAGCTTTTAAATTGCCGGTGTTCTGAGTCTTGGTCTTGTGACATTCGAAAGTTGGTTCTTACCTGAGCCCTGAGCAACTGTGATGTCATTTTTTCAGTCGACAGCAAATGGCAAAATGGCCGCCCCCTGATATGATAACAAACCTATTTTTGCTCCTTAATTCATATTCCACAAACGCACTATCATCCGAATGCCGTTTTTAGACTATTGGGGCGACATAAAACATTCGTGTAAAGAACAATTTTGAGTTCACTTCCCCTTTAGAGATGTTTAAAAGAATGACTTTGTTTATCATGTGGACACAAGCGATCGTCGACATGAATAGGGTTTGCATTTCCTGTGTTGATGACTACAGTATTCACACATATGAACGTTTGTCTTCTTAGCTATCAAAGCAGCTCAGATGGACCTGAGATAACACCCGCAGCCAGTCTACCTCGCATCCTGCTCTTCTTCTGGACCTGAAACCCCAGAATGGCAGATCCCACCAGGCTAAGCTCAGAGCCGGTGGGGACCGGCAATGCCGAAGTCGACGCCTGTAGCTTGGAGATTGAGAGGAAGTATGACATCATCCCAGCTGTCATCTGCTCCATGTGTTGCCTCTTTGGCATCATCTACTGCTTCTTTGGTGAGAAACAAACCCTTCAGCCCCCCCGCCCCCCCCTACACACACACACACACACACACACACACACACACACACACACACACACACACACACACACACACACACACACATTACACGCATGCTAGAGGTGGGAACGGTCCAGTATCCCGCAACACTTAAGTGAGGGAAGTGGACACAATTCTCATCCTTTGGGCTTTAAACACTATTTGAGGGTACACACACACACCAAGTGAACGGTGCAGGAATTACAACAGTTTCTATCTACATTTTGGCTCCCATTTTTTAAGGGTTCAAAAGTAATGGGACAAATTAACAATCATAAGTCAAGCTTTCACTGAGTTTGTATGACCAGGATAGATCGAGAACCAGTCAGGCCGATATTCATCGTTTTGACATCTGATGGCCGATCAGAGATCAATTTAAAAGTGTGTTAACTTCAGGGAACTATTTATTTACAAGTTCATTGCACTTTAAAAGAGATGCTGCTAACCTTGGGAACTCCCTGCACCCGTTTGAAATTAAAACAAACTAAGTGAAAGTTTAACATGTCAGTTATTTTGAAATTTTGGAAACCTTTATTTGCATTAGAAATATAGGGAGCTATTTACTTGTAATTAAACTTTTTAAGATATGCTAATGACCCAAGGACCTCCCTGAACTTTTTGTGAGAACTTTAACACAAAGATGTTGATTGCCTGAGATAAAAAAGATTAAAAGAAAAAAAAAGTGAACATTTTGCAACATATAATTGAAGACATGTCAATAATGTCCTGGGTTCCTGTTTGCAATCACATTCAGGTTCAGGTGATTGACTTGGCCATTGCCATACATAAAATTCCACCCCTTTGCCTTCAAAAATTATTTGGTTGCTTTCACAGTTTGGATCGTTGTCCATCTTTTTGGCTGAATATGAGGAAATATTGTCGCCCGAAACCCTTCAGAATTCATTCTGTGGCTTTCTTCAGCAGTCGCATCATCAATAAATACGAGGGATCCACTTTCACTGGCAGCCATTCATGTCCACCTGGGTGTGGAACATCCAGTTCTCCCGTTAATAACTCCCACACCAGTCTTCTGATTTGGATGTAAATCCCCTCAAATGACAGCTAACACGCCTACAGTCACACCTCATCTTGTTTGTTCCACTTCAAATCCATTGGGATTGTTTTTCGAGCCAAAAAAAGATGCTCGCTGTCCAAATATTCATGGACCCGACCGTATTTGACTCCCCAATAGCGAACAGTTAGCAATGATGATCCAATGCCAACTCGGTCGCTCACGATTGCTCCATTTTTGTATTGTAGGTTACCGTTGCTTCAAGGCGGTCATGTTCCTGTCCGGTCTGATGTTCGGCTCTGTTATCATCTTCCTGCTGTGCCACAAGGAGCATGTGCTGGACACTCAGCTCAGCGTGGAGGCCAGCGCCGGCATCGGCCTCGGTATCGGCCTGCTCTGCGGCCTGGTCACCATGATGGTGCGCAGCGTGGGCCTCTTCATGACGGGCCTCCTGCTGGGCCTCCTCTTGGCTCTGGCCGCTCTGCTGCTCACTCTGCAGTTCTACACGCCCACCACGGTGTGGGTGCCCCTGGGCGCCCTGCTCGGATCGGGGATGCTGTTCGCCGTTCTGACGCTGCAGTGGCAGAAGTTGTTCACCGTCCTCTCCACGGCAGTGTTCGGCGCCGCCATCATGACGGTGTGCGCCGACTACTTTGTGGAGATGCTGGCTTTGGCCTCGCACGTGTACGGCTGCCTGCGTCTCTCGCCGGGTCCGCCGCTCTGCTGGTACAGTTTGGTCATTCTGGGCATCTGGCCCACCCTCAGCCTACTCGGAGTCCTGGTCCAGTGGAAACTGACGGACGGCAGGTTCTCCCACACCGAGGGTGAGGATGAAATAGCGTGACTTGTACCGTTGGACCAGAGATGCCCGTGATGTGTTAGAAATGTAACGCGTTGCTCCACAGCATCCATTTTTTAAAGTAACGACGAATCCAGCGCGTTATTTTTCTCAGTGGAGCAATTTGGCCGCAGTTTGTTTTCAAAGTAGCGCTCCGTTACCGCAGATCAATTAATAATGTTGACAAATACTGTAGCATACAGATCTGTTGTTGACCACCTTTTTGGGCAGCGGTGAGTAACATTAGACAACACTTGAATAGGAATCACATATAATTTTTCAGTCACGCATTCCCCCCACGCGTATATGTAGAACAAAACTAATGATTAACAAATAACATAAATTCCGAGATGAAGAAACACCGCAAACAACAGTGCAGTGTTTGGAACTCAGAAGTGAAGCATTCTGGGAGCTCACAATTTCGCATTCTGCCCGAGGAAAGTGATATCACCTTTTGCGCCATGTCACGTTTTGACCACATTAAAAAAAAAAAAAAATTAAACAACAACAGTGGAGGCAGGAGAGAGATTTGCGTTTTCAAACTGGAAATTCAGTCACTTCAGTCATCGTGATTTTTCTCAGTCAGAGAGAATGATTATAAAGTTACATTGCACATCCTGTGCTGTTGACAAAGTGTTATTTTGCTTCAAAAACACTAACAGCAGCGTAAAATAAAGCAACAAAAATAAACATGGATAGCAGCGCATTCTAGCTTGAAAGTGAAAGGCCCACAAGCGTGTGTGACTGTCTCGAAATGTAGTAATTATTTTCAAAAGTAATTCATAAGTGCTTTAATACAGTTGCATATCTGAGACCGAAACAGACGGTCTTAAAAAAATCATGACGTGAAGCCTCGGAAGACTTTTGTTATGTACTGTTATAAAAACAAGTAGCCCAGAATTGTCGGCACCTGTTGATTGAACTCAAAGTAACTTGTACTCGTTACTTTTAAAATCAGATCATCAGTTGTACACTGTTACTTTTCAAATCAAGAAAGCGATGCTCACGTTTGCCCTCTCCCTCTAGTGGTTTTAAGTCGGCGTCAGAAGAGAGTGCAGCTGATGCGCATTCGAGAGAAGGACGCCAGGAAGCGACAGCAGGCAGGTGGGCAGGAAGGCACATACCGCCGTAAAGCCACCCCAGTGAAACGTTACGCTGGGGACCTTCTGGCACCGGTCAGTGTCACCCAACATGGCGTGTGCTGTGGTTTCTGTCTCTTCTTCAATCTTGATTTTTCTTCTTGATTTCTGAACCATGCACAGTGGACTCTCGGAACTCAAACCGGGCTCTCAGGCTTTTCAACCTGATTTGTTTTTTGTTTTTTTTTCTATGCTTCTATCACGAGCAGCACAGTGCCCTGCTCAGATGAAGATAAGTGTTATAGAAACCGGATGGCTCAATGTTCTATCATCAAGTCGTTTGAGTTCCAAGGGTCCACTGCATACTTTGTCCATCTCTGGATCGCAACAATGCCGTCTAACTCAAAACTGTCTCTGCATATTTTTTTCCAGAGCTACCTGCAAAGTCTGCGGGACAGACAAATGGGCACCGGCACCTCCCTTAGTAGCCAGAGCACCACCAACCACACTATGATTGACTTGGACTGTGACACGGGCTCCACGGTGCCCCTCACAGCTACAACTCCCGTCGTCAGGGTCTGAGCAAACCATTTTTAAAAGAGGAGAGAAAAAAAAGGGGACATTCTGGTTCCGTTTACGTGCTTGTGATGTTCTGAAGAACTTGTGAGAATGTTTTGTTGTTGATCCGCATGTGAATAGAGGATTACCAGTGGAGAGGGATGCTGCTTTGTTTTTTTTGTTTTAATTGGGAATGAAGAACATTGAAAGCCACTACAACCGCGGTGCTTCTTAGAGGAACAAGACACAAACCACACAAGGTTCTCTAGTTTCTCCCATCGTGCATTGACCACATAACAGAGCCTGAGGTGCATTTCTATCAGTTAGTAAATCTGACATGTACTGTACTTCAAAAGTTAAGTCGCATTGCCTTTAAGTGTTGCGTTTTTACTGTTTCTCATTGAAGGATGTGTGATTTTTATTACCTTTTAGCTGCAATGTGTCAGAAGGGTGACAAGTATGTCATAGTGAAGCAAAACTCATTGGTGATTGCGTTCAAGCTTTTTTTTCTTTTAGTTGTACTCAGATTTTTTTTTTTTGGTGAAGTTTTAGTCTGCGTGTGCTTGTCAAACGTTATAATTTATTTGTCATACAACCAAGTACAAGGTAGTGATGTTAAAAAAAAAAAAACGTGTTTTTGATTGGTAGCAGTCATTATCCTGTTTGACTTTAGCCAGGACATTTCAACGTTCTTTTTTTTCTAATTGTGTACATACATGTTGATAGAAATGAATAAAATACATGTTTGATACTTAGTAGTTCAATGAGACCATTGTTTTTGTTCCTTTTGGGCTCTTAGCAACCAGACCTTTCTCAGGCAATAAAGAGGTCATTGGAAGGATTTCCTATTCTGGAGTTGGTCCTCGCTGCCCCGCTGTGTGCAGCCAAGATTTATTTCTTGTTGCTCACACAAGGCAGGAACAAAACATTACTTCTCTTCTTTCTGTCCTTTTGAGTGTTTGCCTCACAACACATTTTTGGGGGAGGGAGGGAGGCATCATGTTTTTAATTGTGCAAAAATATACAATCACAGCTTGTGCTGTTTGTAGGAGGCCCAGGGTGAATCTGTGCACAATGGAAGCACTGTCAAAGAGGTCTGGTTGACAGAGCACACTTCCATTATCACATTACGTCCTCTTCAAAGCATCAATACTCATAATCCAACACACATGTTTGTGAGAGAGGGAATAAAAAAAACAAAGGAAGGCCTTTGTTTTGTTTAATTTCTTCCCGACATAATACCAAATCTTACATCATTCTCGCAGTCACAAAAGCACAAGGTGAAAGTAGGTCCTTCTCTGTTGAAAAAAAAAAAAAAATGCCCCTCGTAGCAGGACCCTGCTTTTTGGGTGTCTGCTGCCCCCTGTCGAACGGCCCTCAGCATCGCATCCAACGCTCTTTCTTACTCAGTGGGTATCCTCTGTCGACCCTCAACAGCTCATTGACACGCCAGTAGTCATCCCCCTTGAAGAAGTACACCCTGCCGTTGGTCCAAGTGAAGGCGGCGTCCGGGCTGGGGGGAACGCCGCTGAAGAGCATGGACAGCGGCCTGGGAGTTAATATGTTGTACTTCAGCTCATCCCACTGCCAGTAATTAGAGCCCTGCAAGCAAACAAATGCCATGAAAGTACAGCACGTTGAGCACCTGAATGAGGAGCACGCTCAAGATTTACCTTGATGAAAATAAGCTTCCTGTTCTTCTCCAAGTACAAAGCCGCATCAATGTTAGGAGGGATGCGCTGCGCTTTTTTAGGGTAGCCGTAATCCAGCACAAAGCCAGTGTACCGCCACACTTGATTACCTACAGAAACAGCCAAAACAAAACAAAAAAAAAACTGCATACTTGGAGAGCATAGCAGGTGTCGTCAATGATGCCAAACTAACACTTGTGTTGCTCGAATGTCTCAAATTCAAATTTTTCAAAAAGCACCAGGCAGCCAATTTTTTTTTACAGCAATTTTTTTTTACAGTGTGGCAGATCATTTAGCTTAAATTGAGGAACACATCCCTCATTCCATCACTTTTTTCGTTTTATTTTAAAAATGTTATTGCAGTGTAAAACTTTCGAAATGTGACGCAAACTCTGAATCAGCCATTGTTCTCTCGAAACCAGTCCAAATTATTATTTCTCTCGGAGATGGAAAACCATACTTTACAAGTGCAGTGTGAGTGGCTAAGTTGACTTGATAGGTTTAAATCGTTCAACAGCTAATCAGCTACTCTTAAATCCAAACAAATATATCCACATGATGAATGACGCCAATGTAGTGACTCACTCGACGGTGATTTACCTTTAAGAAAGTAGGTCTTATCGGTCCTTGGCGACTGCACCGCTGCATCTATGTTCCCAGGGAGCTCCTTCCACAGCCTATCGATCCTTAGTGGTGTGTTGTGTCCCAGATCAGAGATGGTCCACACGTACTTCCCGCTGAAAGCAAAGGTCTTCATCCAAGGACCTGATTTGACAAATATGAAACTTCCTAAAGGTCTGGGACACAGTTGAAAACTGAGAGAAAGGCAGCGACCCCTACTGGTGAACTGCATACTGTAATTGCTAAACGTATTCCAACTCTCCGTTTACCGTTACAGCTCAGTTTAAAATGCTATTCCAAACGAAATCCTCATCATACCCCTAAAGAATCGATTAACTCGAATGATAACTGTACTCTAAACAAGTGTTTTTCAAACCCTGTGCCGCGGCACACATTGCCAGGTGTGCCGCGAGAAAATATCCAATTTGAATGCCTGTGCGGTCACTCGCCCAGAAAGTAATTGTGTAGTACCCTCCCTTACCGCTAGGGAGAAGCAACAGCTAGCCAATTGCCTTGTGTTTAGACGAGAGACAAGCGAATTTGTGACGTATGAATGCAGATGACGGTGAAACAAAAAATGTTAAAGACGATAAAATACTTTTTTCTTCGTATTCATTTGATTCCAATTCTAGCTGTTATAACGTCATTCTTCAATGTTAAAAACGGTTATAGTAACAATATAACACGTTAATTGTTAAAATAAGTGGGTTTTTTTTTTTCACATTTTCAGCTTGTGGTGTGCCGCGAGATTTTTTTCAATGAAAGAAGTGTGCCTTGGCTCAAAAAAGTTTGAAAAACACTGCTCTAAATCCTACCTCAACTCCTAATCCCTCACCCCATTGATATGACATTGTGGTGGAATGTCCCTGTGATCATTGATGGGATACGTGTGACGATATAACTGGGAAAATGAATTTACGTTTGTAAACAGGTAGATCTTCCTGTTATTATTTTTTTGTTTGTTTGTTTATCATGGTGCTACCACGATGTTTTAAGTGTTTGCGGTCTGGCGTCGTACCAAGCATGATGGCATCCAGTGTGGCCGTGCACGGGTCAGGGATGCTCTCAGTGTCATTGCTGCTTTCAGTAGGAAAGACACTGTCTGAAGTTGTTGGAGTAGATAAAGTGTTGGTTGTGGGTTGGCCTAGGAAAAAAAAAAAGACACAGTGGTTCGGGGGCAATTCTTTATGCATTAAAAAAAGTACGATTAATTCGTTTTTAAAAATGATTGCTTGATGGCACTAATTTATAGCAAAAATGATTACAAACAGCTTTCAGTATGCAACTACAAGAGAGCAATATTATATCTAAAAGGCATTGCTTTAAACTATTGTCTATGTACCTATCTATCGAAAGAAGTCGTCTGTATGCAATATTTCAAGTCTCTTTCAGTCAGTAGGACTGATGGTGTTTTGAAATGACTCACCATACAGTGCTTGGATGCCTCGCACATCATCGAAGTGCAGCTTGAAATTGCTCTGGTAACCGGTATAGACGGGGGCCATGAGGGCATTTCTGAACTGAGAATGACCCAAGCCGAGTGCATGACCAATTTCATGGGCCGCCACGATACGCAAATTAGAGCCGTAGTACGTTCCCTCCGTCCAGAACTCATCTTCGTCAAAGTGGACCAGTCCAGAGTCTGGTGCTTCTGCGTGGGCCAGTACATGACCTGCAAAGGAGTAGAGGAGGATGTTGATGATGATGATGATGATGATTATGATGATGAGGCAGCAGCTACATTACATTAAAAAAAAAAAAAGTCAGAAAAAAAAGCCTCACCGCGGCCATCAAACGGAATGCTGCAGTAGCCATCTCTCTTGTGGAAGGCGATCCTGATGTCACCTCTTCCGTATTCCACCTCTCTAAAGGTCAAGTCCGTAACGTCACTCCAGTACTTGAAAGCCTCCTGGATGGCTGTTTTCACCAGGGCTTTCTTCATGTCCGGTGTGTAGTTGTAAATGCGGTAGGTCAGATTTTTTTTCCTCCAGCGACCTGAGAGAAGATACGAATAGCATCGGTGTGTCGTCGGCATGTATTCTTTACCCTCTGCAAAGAACGACGATGACTTCGGCTTTCTGTCTCCGTTTATATCCTATGTTTGCGTTATACTGCCCCCCGGTGGCCAACATGTCCATTGAACGGAGGCAAAACAAAAAAATAAAAGTGACAAAGAAATGAGTTGATTTGCTTCTTTTACATTCTATTTGATTATTACATTCATTTATGTTTTTATGAAGTACAATATTAGGGGTGGGATTTTTCTTAATAAAACCAAACAATTTTTTGTTGGGTTTTTGGGCATTTACATTGAACCAATTGACAACAAAAAAAAGTTACATTTAAAAGATACAATGCTGTATGTCAAATTATTTTACTATATCCAAGTAAGTGAATTATTATTTTTATATGATTGGCCCTATGGTTAAAAATTAAAGAACAGCTTTTAATCATTAAAATCAAGGCAAATTAGCCAGTAACTAACATGAAATCCAGTTCCTTTATTGACTTCAATTAGAGCTGTGAACTTCCTAAACAGTTTGACTGGCAGTCTTTTTCAGCATTCACGACGAGAACTAAACAAAGTTCTATCAAACAATTATGGCAGAGACATATATCCCCCCCCCCCCCAAATTTCAGCCTCTGCAATTCCAAAATTGCATCGTGTTGTCGATTTGAATTTGATTGATTCTTCAGCCCGACTACAGGATATCAAGCTTTGAAAAAAACACATCTGTGCAGCATAGATATTTCGAGTCATGAAGCATTAATCACCCATCACTCTGTACTTGTGCTGTTTCTTGTTGAAGGGGTCTTCCAAGCCACAGCGAGGCTGCCTCATCACAGCCAGGGTGGCCTCGTCCAACTCTCCGCTGGCAGGCAACTCATTCACCCTTTGGAAGACCCTGGAGACAAAAACAAACAAAATAAACAATCAAACTCTGGTCAAGAGGGAGACTTGACGCATGGCCATGACATTGAACACCTGCACAGGCTAATAGATTCAACATTCAATATTCTGCGTTTATGAAGAGTGTGTGATTGGGGTCATCTTTTCACAATCTGTTTATTACTGTGGTTGCAGATTGTATAACACGGAGAGTCTTCATCTAGTATTGTTATTTGACATCTTATTGCTTATGTTGTCGTAATCACTATCAGCAAAACAATGCGATATGCCAGCATTAACACTTGACTGAGGTTTTTCGTATTTGGGCTTTTACTCGTGCTGAGCAGCAGAAGAGAGGCAAAAATATTACGAACAATTCTCACTCTCATTTTAAGTGCCTTCCAAGTTACCTAAGAGCTTGGATGACCTCCTCCAGGTAGTTGGGGTCAAGCGGATCACCGGGCTCATTCAGGTAGCCATATTGCTTCAAATAGTCCTGAGATGTACAGAACAAAAAAAATGGAGTTGCTGGAATTGTAGTTCAAACAGCACACTGAAAAAGCATCTTACCTGTGCCTCAGTCAGTTCCATCCACTGCACCACTGCACAGAAAGCGCCGCTGCAAGCGAGCACCAAAAGCACCACCAGCAGCCGCCCGCTGCACTCCATCTTTGAGCTCTGAAGTTTCCCACCCGGAATTCTACACTGGAGTGCTCAGCCAGAGGAGGCGGCGGTACTTTTTAAAGCGGGCCTGGCGTGTGACTCAGCGCCGAGGAGACAATGAGCCATCAGGGAAGAATGCAGATTCGAGGAAATGGCTGCACTAAATCTGCGCGCGCGCCGTTGTCTTGTCAAGTTGTTCTGAGAGAAGTTACAGCAATCGTCGGTGCTGTATAAACATGCGTGGAGGCAACCGGCTGCAGGTAAGACCTAACAGAGGAACTCTCGCGGTTGCAAAGCAACGTAATTTGGTGAAGGGGCTAACTCAAGAGTTGGGTCCAAACAGTTTTTTTTTTTTTTTTTTTAAGCAATCGTCAGTGCTGTATAAACATGCGTGGAGGCAACCGGCTGCAGGTAAGACCTAGCAGAGGAACTCTCGCGGTTGCATAGCAACGTAATTTGGTGAAGGAAGTAACTCAAGAGTTGGGTCCAAAAAGTTATTTTATTTTTTTTATACTAAGTGCATTGAGTTAATGATTTGACCCGGCGTATTTTGGAATGTGGGAGGCAACCGGAATACCCGGAGAAAACCCACCCACGGTGAGAATATGTGAACTCCACATAGGTAGGCCTGGGCCCAGAAACTTTGCATTGTCAAAGGGAGCCGTTTTCAGCACTCAAGCGCTATAGAAAATGGATGGATGATTTTGCTTTAACTTTTTTTTTTTTTGGTCATTATTGACGGAGAAGTCCAATTAACAGAGAGGTAGGAAGGCCCGCTCATGTCAAAAAGGAACGCTGTGATTGACCCATGACTCATGTACATCATCATCATCATCAACCGCAATAAAATTACAAAACTGCAGTCGCAGTAAAATCTTGAAGCAACGCACATTTCATTGTTGAACTGTGTAATGAAGCGACCGTTTAGCTTTTGAAAAGAGGTCATACAACGCAGATCCAGCAACTTTTTTGAAATATGTTAAGTAGCTGTTTTTACCTTTCTTTTGATTAAAAAATATATATTTAACACCAACGCGTTTCCACGGGATATGTATGCAACTCCTCGAATTGTGCGACCCTACTTATGTCTAGACACACGGCTCAATTTTAATACGGAGTTGTTTGTTTGATTTTATGGATTTCCTCTTTATTTCGCCTTAAGTGTTTTTTATTGTTCTTGTCTTAGTGGCTAGCAATTCTCAGTAGCGCATAAACAGACACGCAGTTTATTCACGAATGACTCATTGGTTCCGTTTTGGGTTTTTTTTTTGTTTGTTTTTTTTTTTTTTTTTAAACCCTAAAACCAAAGATCCTGCACTCGGGACATTTTGATCTATTGTGCGTACCCCAATGTTTGGGAAGGCATGAATCACAGAGAATTCCGAGAGGACACGTTGACAACAAAACAGTCAAAATACTTCTCCACAGGACGTTTTTTCTGGAATACGTGGCAGAGATTTTCTTTTTGGAAGCCATGATACTGGGCTTCCAAGTGTCTACGACAGTCTTGAGATACATCAGGAAGAACATATGGTGGTGTGCAAGAGGTTACACAATTCTGTGTGCGTGCAAAGAAAATCAGGGGATATTGTACGAGGCCTGAAGCCAAAATAACCAAAACACCCAAAACAGGATGTGGCTGGAATTCTCCGATGTCCTCATTTTGCTTTCACAACCTTCACGCACGGAAGCCACATCCACATCGTTACACAGAAGCACTTAGGTGAGCGCCTTGCTCCTGATCTTCGGTGTGAATTGCCTGCCTGTCTTTTGGTGTTTGGGACACCTCCAGGGGGCAAAGTGCAAGTCTAGTTTTAGCAAAATCTTGTTGAGCTTGTAAGAACCAAAGAATGTATCACCGGCATGTGACTGGCTATCTCATCTGGTTAGGAGCACATCACGTTATTGGGAAAACTGCAAAAATTGTCCGCGTCTCTTCACACTCTCAATACTGATTTGGATAAGTGCACCAGTGTGTAGCCAGCATCTGCAAAAACTTAAATCAAGACAGATGGTGACAGAAACATTTAAATTGAATAAAAAGTGATCAAAACACTGACAGTGCAACTTTTCCCCCCCCACCAGCTGCAAAGAAATCATCAGTGACTGAAGTACACATTTAAATCTGTTTATTCCTCGTCTTCAATGACAATGATCCTTTCCCATGACAACAATGACTGGAAATATCCCAGTAGTCATTGAAGTGGTTTTCCACAGTCAGCACCTTTCACTGTTCATTCATATGACCAAATTCCGATATGACAAGATTCTTTGAGAGAATTAAAACTTTAACCTCCTAAGACCCGAACTCTTGCAAGGCATGCATTCTTATTTTATTTTTATTTTCTCTTTGATATTTAGGCTAATTGGGACCTGATGAGTGTACAAACAAAGAACTATCTTTTTACATGATGTAACGTCCTCGTAAGTGGATGCCAGGCCCTTGTAGTCCAAAATTTAATATTGTAGTCTTGAAAACCAGAAACGTCATGTCCACACATGTGGACGCCAGGTCCCAGGAGGTTAAACTTAAATATTCCTGTTTTTTTTTTTTTTTTACACAATAATGTACATATCCTTCATTTATACCAGTGCTGTGCTGTTTTCCTATTGATACACATGATCAATTCATGATCAAAGGGAGGATTGGTAACAAAAAAAAAAAAATGCTTAAAATATCTCAACTTTTTGAAAAGTGGAGACAATTAGCAATTTGGGTATTTTAGCAAGAAACATGAAGTCGAAGACCAGAATTTGCTTTCTCAGGCCGGATCTGGCCCCCGGGCCTTGAGTTTGGCACGTGTGCTTGAGCAAACAAAGAGCGTGCAAGTACACGGACCTTCGACTAGACATCGGAGACATTTGATGAATGCTCAAATGACTTTCTACAGACCCCAATTCTTGTTCAAACTTCTAAATTCCAGAGAAGAAGTCCGCATGAGCGCATCAATTTGGCACCGTCATAGACTGGCAGCGTTCCGAACGTCGTTTGAGGTGAGGTCATCGAACAACGGTCCGATGAAATCTATTCATTGCTGTCGACGATGTTGACCTTCACCCTGTGCCAGGCGTTACTCAGCACCCCTCTCAGGTTCCAGATGGGAGCGACCGTGTCGGGCTGCATGTTGTAGCTGTTGTCCACGGCCTTGCAGACGATCTCCAGCTGGCGGGCCTCCGAGGGAAGAGGGGCCGTGAGCTCCCACAGCTTCCAGGCCCAGGCTCTCCCGGGCGGGGGTGAAGGCTCGGCATTTTGCCCCCCGTCGCTGCTCCTCAGCTCGGCCACTTGCCACGTCTTCCCTCCATCCAGGGACACGTCCACGCGCACCACTTCTCGGCCGCCGCCGCTCCACGCGTAGCCCTTCACCGTCACCTCTTCGCTTCCGCGGGGCACCGCGGCGCCATCTGCCGGCACGGTGATGGCCGACTGGACGGGCAGCTCTTGGATGGCCGGAGCCGACTTGAAGTCGACGGTGTCCCAGTCGGTGGTGGGCGAGAAGCCCTTGTAGTCGTTCTGCTGCCAGTGGCTGCTGCTCTCCTCGGCGCTCACCGTGATCTTGGACAGCCACTTGACGTTACGGGCCCCCACTGTTCCGGGCACCACTACCCGCACCGGGAAGCCGTGGTCGGGGGGGAGAGGCTCGCCGTTCATCTCGTAAGCCAGCAGGACGTCGCCTTCCTCGTTGGTCGCCTTGTTGACAGGGATGGATGCGCCGTACGTCGTCCCCGTCACGTCTTTATCCAGCCCCTCAAACTGCACGTGGCGAGCCCACCGCGCCGCATCCGGACCGTATCCGGCAGCCAGCAGCACGTCGCGAAGGCGTGCGCCCGCCCACGTGGCGTTACTGATGGCCGAAATGCCCCAGTTCAATCCCTTCACCTGCTTGACCGCGTTCATCTCGGAGCGCCGGTTGCCCGCACACTGCAGCGTGGCCGTGACCGTGTACTTGGGGAAGCGGTTCTTTAAGTCCTCCAAGGACAGCTTGAGACCACCTCCGGGGAGCCCGTCCACCTGCAGTTCGTACGACGCCGGGTCCACCCGCGGAACGGGCAGGTGGTTCCTCTTGAAGAAGATGGCGGAGGGCGTGACGTAGCTATCCGAGAGGAGCTCGGGAGGCGGCTCGGCGTTGAAGGGCTTCAGGCTGTTGACGCGCAGCACGGGATGTCGCTCGGGGTCGGACGAGTACGGATCCGACGATGCCGCGCTCTGCTGCTTTTTCTGGTCCTCCGCCCGCAACTCGCCCACCTCGTAGACAATCACAAATGAGACGGATGATGAATGTGACGAATGGAGACGCGACGCTATGTTTCACGGAGCTGGAAAGCTCACGGCACTCGGAACTCGCTGTTGGCATTCCTCAGCACATTAGCACCTTAATTTGTTACGCAAGTCCCAAAAGTGTGCTTTTGTAAGCTGTCATAGTAGAGCGACATGCTAAGGGAGCATCTTTTTTTTTTTTTTTCTCCATCATGACACTTGTGTTCCTCACACCTTATATTCAGAGAGCATGTCCAGCACGTGCTCCTGGTTGTGCACCGCATAAAGCGCCCAAAAGGGTTCGAGGGCCCCGCCTGCCGCCAGCAGGATTTTATCCCCGCCGGGGTGCGCGGGGACGAACTCGGTGATGTCGTAGACGCCGCCTTTGTAAGTGACCCACACGCCATCTTTCAGCGTGCGGTGCTTGGTGACCTCTTCTTGGCTGAAGATGGGAAGCTGGGAGGTCTGCGCTTTCAGCTGAGCGCTCACAACGTCACCCTGCTCCGCCTGCACAGCAGAGATAACAACGCTGTCAACACGTCATCGATCGCAACGCGCGGCATCGAAAGCCGCTTTGTGAACGGTGACTTGAAAAAGCACGATGAGGTCTTCTGTACTGAATCATTTCTGATTAGTTTGGAAATCATCCACACTATCCAAACAGGAAGTTGTCCAAATTTCCTGACACAGATATGAGAGATGACGGAGATCTGACAGGGATGCTGAGTTCAGGAGGAACAAGCTGAGTCACTGAAAGTGGGAGTCGAAAACTGACTAATGTGCTGAGTCAGGTTTCTGCTGCACCGTTTGCAAAAACACGGCCCGGCCGGGCGTGGCAGCCGACAACACAAACAAACTTTCTTTCTTGGGGTTCAAGCTAACAAGAGTAACAGAGCCAAAGTGGTAAAATGGTGTCAGAGCTAAAATATCAGATTTTGTAATCTCTCAAACAACCAACTTTATTCCCCTAAATTTATCATTTAAATAAAAAAAATAAAAGGTTTTATATATATATATATATATATATATAAAAAGAAAATAATAATAATAATATAATAAAAAGCCCATTTTAATTCTGAAAATATACAACTTGACTTTTGAAAACTAAAAAACTTTAATCGCAAAAATATACAACTTTATTCAAATGATTACTTCAACCTTAATTTTGAAAGTTTTTTATCGAAAATGTAAAACTTGAATCTAAAAAGAATCTCGAAAAACCAGAAAGAGATGCTTTAGAAAATCCGAAACTTATGAGCATTTTCAACTATCCTAATAAAAATTCTGACTTAACGCTTGAGTTTCTAAAACGTTTCACCAAAAAAACTCACAAACACGTACAACTTTACCGCAATTCCGACTTTAACCCTTTCATGGGCAATTGTTACTATTGTGGACATCTTATCATGTTATCAGGTTGCATGAAAGTATTAATCTAAAAAATATACAATTTTATTCTTGCAAAATTCAAATTTTTGGTCATATATGCCCTCCATCCATAAAATAATGAAGGCAGTCAGCAGGGACGTTATTTTGTTCTTTTTAATGAGCCATTTATTCCTTTCACAACTGGATCTCTATTGCTTATCTTATCAAATGAAACAACCGAGCGTGTCTTCTCAACTATTTCGCATGAAATCTTAAGCTTAGGTTGCGCAAAGATGCACAGAGAGCTGACCTTGTGATGGTGGAGGCCATACGCCAGAACAGCTCCTGTCCCGGCCATGAGACCCGCGAAGGCGAGTCGCAAGTTTGGAGCGTGTCCAGGGTGCTCCCATCTCTGTTCCTTGTTGTTATTGTTGCTGCTGCTCGCAAGACGAAGCGAACACCACGCTCCAGCAGAGGACGCTTGGGGTCTACGAAAATTGAGACAATCTCGTGAGGACCCCAGTTCAATTCAAAGAGGGATGAGAAAAGCCACACGGTACCTTTGAGGGCTGAGCGGACCAAAACGCGTTAGACGGTGACAGTGTCGAAGCACGAGCATTGCATTAATGTTCTGTTGGGAAGATCACAACGAGAAGATTTGGATCAAATAAGAAATGAAACATGTAAAAGAGCGTGAACACCTGCTGTGAAACGGGAGGTCATATTTTGAGTAAATATATAAACTCTCCCCGTTGCTGAATGAGTAACGGAGGGTGTCGTTAAACAGCTGCAGTTTTATTTTGAAAAGATGTGATTTCATATCATCCTTCCATGTCACAGACGGTCACTGTGCATGAGGCGCAAGCTGATGTGTGCAGACATTGATTTTTATCCTTATGCTGACATTGATTTTTATCCTTATGCTGTGTTTACGCCGGCGCTCACTCCAAGGCTTGTGTTACGGGTACATTCTTGTCAAAATGCCAAAGTGCAACTTTCAACTCGACACCTCCTACTGAACCGACCAATCAGCAGAGAGCACACAAAAAGGAGCTCTATTAGTAAACACTGATCATGCAGGTATTGATACTGACTACTTCTCCTACACTTTAGCCGGAAAGCAATTTCTTTCTTTTATTGAGATACGCCAGTATCAGAACGAAACAAAAACTCCATTTCACACGTTGCGTTTAATTTTATTGCATGCAGTGATACTGACTGACGGATCTCAGTCGGAAAAGCATCGATTGCATTGCGGTTGTAAAGGGCTCACCTTTAATTAATCACGTACGCTTGTCTTATCAACTTTTTCAGTAGCTTGTGATGTTAGGACGAATGCTTACGGCATCTCCCAGCAGCTTTGTCTGATCCAATTAGCTGACCAACAGCGAATAATAACAAATCAAATTCCACCACTGGTGGGAAGTAAGAAAATATAAAC
>NW_017805625.1:6562114-6562530 GCF_001891065.2 Hippocampus comes | reverse complement strand
TTTTTAAGTCCCCCCCCCCCCCCCCCCCCCGCCCAGGTGCCCATACTTTTGTGTGTTTATTTTTTTTTGGACGACTTTTCGATAATTTTAAAAATTCAGATCTGTCAAGTAGCATTGACTATAATGACACAAGAGATTGGTGATCTTATTAAAGATTTTTTTTTAATTATTCTGTCTATTCCAAGAATATTAATGTCGTGTCTTGTGCGGGCCTCGAAATCAACATCTTCAACCGTTGAAAATGTTCTGTCTAATCTGAGCAAACACACATTTGTAACGTGGGTTTTTTCCCAGTTAAAGTGAGCTAATTTGGTCGAAAGTAATTCCACTGTGTAAGCGAAGAGACAAAGGTTGAAAGTCAAACAATGGCTAACGACATTTTTTGTCTTTTTTCTTTTTTTTTTCACTCAGTAAGA
>NW_017805625.1:6540273-6562090 GCF_001891065.2 Hippocampus comes | reverse complement strand
TCTGCAACAAGTCCGCAAACAGTCCGTGAGAAGGTGCAAAACAACAGTGAGTCACATAGAGCAACATATACAGTACTGTACTCCATGTATATAAAAAAATATATAATTTTTTTTAATGAATATGTTTGAAAAAATCCGCGATGCACCGAATCCGCGATAATCGAATCGCAAAATAGCGAGGGATCACTGTCCAGTAATTAAGAGGGGGAAATTATTTAGTGTGTCCACACCTACACTCCACACACACACACACACACACACACACACACACACACACACACACACACACACACTTTTTATTTAATATCAAGATTTCTGGGAAGACTCATGCGAAGGAAATAACACACGGGCAGCTAAAACAACTTGAAAGAACAATCAAACCTGATTGGGGCACTAAAGTGAAAGATAAGTGACAATCAAGTGCAATGGCGGCCTCCAATAAACATGACTCAGATCTCATTTAGTCGCGGTCGTGTCATTTATTAACACAAATTAGGAAGTAGTTAATAATATTGGTATTTCCTACAGTTTTTATTTTAACTTGAACGTCACATGAGGTGAATTCTTCAACAAGATGGAGAGAGCTCACCGGACAGGGAGGACCGAACTCGGGAGACTCCTAGGCCAGTTGTGGTGGCATTTGAAACAATGAAAAGGACAGAACAAGGATCCTGCAGAATACTTAAAAGGCTCCAACACCGATGTAAATGAGGACTTTACAGATGCCTTGTGTCAAAAAAGAAAAGAACTTCTTCCAAAATTAAAAGCTGCACGTGACAGAGGGGACATTGCCTCCCGGGCCACATAAAATGATGTGGCGGGCCAGATCTGGCCCCCGGGCCTTGAGTTTGACACATTATGTACTAAATGAATGATCTATTATTATACTACTATTTGTTTTTCTTTTCCTTTTAAGTTTTTTTTTTACTTCCCCTTTAGTTCCTGCCACATTTCTGCTATTTATATGTTCACTAAACAAACAAACAAACTCTTTGAACAAATAACCTCCTCAATAAGATATCTACTCATATGTTAGTAAATAAACTACAAATGCTGACACTATAATGACGGACTGTGTATTGGGTTCTGGAGTTTGTCAACGGGTTGTTTGTATAGAACAAGATGTGCACGTTCTCCTCACGGCTACCGTTGCTAACAGTTAGCAAGCTTCGCAACTGATGACCAGGGCGCATGAAAACACCCAACCGTGAATATTTGTCCACAAAGAAGAATTGGTATGATGTTTTAAGGGTGCATTGTGGGTAAAAAAACATAAACTTACTGATGCGCTGTCAGACGCCCGCTTGAGTTTTACTGCTATGCCACTGCCACGCAAAAAAAAATTCCCAACACACGTGATGTGATCCCAGCAGCAGCAGCAGATAAAGTTGCAACCGGGCGAGAGACGTTCAAGATCACAAATGTCGCGTAGTGTTGTAAAACGGAGCATAAATACCACTCATAGCGAAATGATTCAAAACTAATTTTTGATTTCGTGTACATTTGATCATGTGATCCAAAATATTCTGATCAACATTAAAGTCGTCATCCGGCCAGGATGGCCATTTTTCACGAACAAGCTCAATTTAGCTATGTATTTTTTTTTAAATCAGGAAAATCAATCTGTTTTGGAAAAATCAATGAAAAAACAACGACTTTTAAACCACCCTCTTTTAAGGGGGTCAATTTTCGTGCTGACATCATTTTGTTCAACCCACTTTAGTGTCCCTTTAAATCACTGTAGCAATGTAATTCCAAGGATTCACCAGACGAGTAATTTCAAAAAGTACGTCTGATATAATTGTAAACCAGAGTAAAAATCATCATGCACAGTTTAACCATTATCACTCTGCTTAAATATGGGAAAAGTACCACAAAACAAAAACTGCACTTAATGATGCATTTAAATATACTTCATATACACGTTAAATAAACATTGTACCTAATTTATTTTAATACGCGAATATTTGAAGTTTAAATGCAAATGCATTGGATTTAAAAGTTAAATCGCTGAACTGTATTCAGATAGTAATATTTTTGTACACCACTAGAGGGAGCATACCAATCTTTGATAACACTGAGGAACACAAATTTTGTAGGGTTAGGTCTGACAACGTTTTTAACTCATTTTGGCTGCGAAATCCAAAATTGGTCTACTTTTTTACCTAACACGTCAAGGTTTATATAGGATCACCGTTTTCTTTAGAAATATGAAATAAATGTACTTACACCTCGAAATATGATTTCGACACTTCCACACCGCCTCAAACGACGACCATGATCATCAACAGTTAAAAAATGGCAGTTTGTGGTCATTTAAATACATTTTTAATATTTTAATATATTGAAGAACATGCCACTCGAGTGTTTGCATAAATTTCCCAACAGTAGAACTTCTGAAATAAAAAGGGACATTACCATTCAATCGGTGGGTTTTTTTTTAATTCTTAGATACTGCCCACGTAAAAACCTCTTTTAAATGACAAAATGCATTCCTCTTTTTATTTTTAGATGATAACGTAAAAAAAAATTAAAAAACGATGCGTTAATTTCCCTTATTTAATTTTGGTTGAGCTGCGCTTCCACCTTTTGTTCCCCTTTTGGTTTATATTATGCATCGACAATGTTATTCTTGGATTGTAAGTTTCTCCATATATAGCTTTAAATTTTGCAGTTCTTGCTGTTTTAATTCCAAGATACCTCATTTGGTTCTTCATTTACCGTGACAAACTGACACATTCATATCACGATATGAATGTGTCAGTTTCTGAGTGACGTGCAAAGTGTGACAAAGACGACAGAAAATTTAACTTGTGTGTGTGTGTGTGTGTGTATGCCAGTTTATTGACGTGGAAAAGATTCAATACACAATTTAAATAAAATAACCCAGAAACTGGAAAAAGGGCTCCCAACATGACAGTGTCTATACAGCACAACACGGAAAAGATCCATAGACCAGACTTGTGAAATCCAAGTCAGAAGCACTTCTACATATAAACAGTACGGAGTTGCGCGTTCACTGTTGTGTCATCTTGGCTGCCTCGGCTTTGATGAGGGAGATGAGTTCCAGGTTGATTAGAAACACGAAGCGAAGTCCCGCGATCTATAGAAAGAGATGCGGTATGTTCACGCCATACGTCGCATACTGTATAACTTGTCTGATAACCTCGACACGCACCTCCACCACTGAGTTGTTGTTTAGTTTCCACTTGTTACCGGACAGGACCGGTCTGCCATCGATGTAGATGGGTCGTCTGCCCTCATTGGCGATGAAGAAATCCCCGTTATTCTTCAGTTTAATAATTCCTGCAAACATCAACTGTCATTCCCCCCTCACGCGTTGGGATTTCCACCTCCTTATCATGTTCAATCACCTTGCTTTCTTGATATTTTCCAGGCGGGCCCCTCTAATGACAGATCCACATCAATCTGTTTATCTTTGGTTGCACGGCCCAGCGTAATCTGAGGGAGGAGAAATGAAGAGAATCTAAGAAACATACGGTACTTGAGCGCACCTTGATGAGCTCTTAAGGGTACACTAGTCACAGTGTGTTTGACCTACCTCTCGGGATCTCATGAGGTAGCGTACCATCCGTCCTCTGAGAGCGGCCAGCGTCTGGTTGTCAAAGTCAGGCATGCTCATCCCTGTCACACCCAGTTGCAGTTTGGTGCAGTACAATGTAAAAAAAAATAAAAATAAAATTAAAATGTAAATGTAAGTTTAAAAAAAACAAACAAAAAAAAAAGCACTCAATATTTTGGGTGAAATTAAATTAAAAAACAAAACAAAAAAATGATTTCTGCTATTTTTCTCCTTCCTTCCAAAATGAAATTTCATCAATTTCTGTTCTCTGCTTCTTACCAGAAATTAAAAGCCACTTGTTCTTTTTTTTTTTTTTTTTTAAATTAAAAATAAAAAGCTGCTAGCACAGTCAGAATTTAGCAACACGGTGCTTTTCTGAACTAGCTCCTTTGAGTTCACAGTCATGTGGTTTGGGTAAAAAGTGCATGTCTGCATGCGCTTTTTAAATATGCAAATCATCCTGACAAACTTGTTTTAAATTCAAATGAATCCATAAAATCGATTCATCGACATGTCATTTAATGAAAGGCCCAACGTTCTACCTGTGATACTGTCCACAAGGACCTGCCAGCGGGGCAACTCTTGCTCCAACTGCCTGATTTCCCTTTTTTGGTGGCGATCAGATATCATCAGTTCTGGAAAAGGAAAGCAGATTTTTTTTCATTCTTTCAAGCCGGCCAATGACCGTAATGATGCAAAATCAAACTTTGACTGCTCCTACCGTGTTCCAATACTTCATCTCTACTCTCCCTGGATGTGAAGACAAGTTGACAAATGGATTAGAGGTGTAAAAAGCATCCATTTTCACCAGGACACACGGCCTTGCAATAATCGGAGCGTTTTGGGGCATAATGACCCCCCCAAAGAAAGCGAGTGATTTTTGGGAAGAACAATTCTAAAAAGGGATTTCAAGAGGCCTTTTGCTTCGGCCCGAATAACTATAGAAAAATGCTCATTTGTTTTCAAATTCCAATTTTGTCACAAGTCACAAAATGAACACAGAAATCAAAATTGAAGCATGCCTTACTTTAACTTGACATCATCAACAATCTGCTCGGCGTCAGAGAAGTTCAGGACTTGGTCCCCCTTTGGGAGCGGCTGGACTGCAACACAACACACTTATTCACCACACAACAAATATCCATTTATCCATTTTCTGATCCGCTTTATCTTCACGAGGGTCGCGAGGCATGCTGGAACCTGTCCCAGCTAACTTCGGGCAGTAGGCGGGGGACACCCTGAACCGGTTGCCAGCCAATCGCAGGGCACACACAGACGAACAACCATCCACGCTCACACTCACACCTTGGGACAACGTAGAGTGTTCAATCAGCCTGCCATGCATGTTTTTTGGAATGTGGGAGGAAACCGGAGTACCCGGAGAAAACCCGTGGGACGGAGGTGTACATGCCAACCCCACACAGGCAGGCAGGAGCCGGAATCGAACCTGGAACCTCTGCACTGTGAGGTCGACGCGCTAACCTCTGGACCACTTCACAACAAATATGTATGCAAATATTTACAGCACAATGTATCTTGTTTGTTTTTGTTATTAAAGTTCAGTTTGCAAAAAAAAAAACAATTGCTATGTCAACTGGATTGACACCGAGGGAGTTGAATCATTTCAAATGATGACAAATGCAGTGAATGGAATTGAGTGGATCCTGTCCACAATCAATCAATCAAGAAAATCGAAAAGACAAATGATATCTTAACAATATCAGAAGTCAATATGTAGTCAAATCTGTTCAGTAAAGTCTATTAAGTTTACTTGTTTGTGTGACGACAGCGAGGAGACAATATTTGGTTTGGATGTTTGGGCCGACTCACCACTCTGGTCATCCAGTAGGTAGTACTGCTTCAGAAGCTGCCAGTGGAGCAGCAGACTTTTGGGGGTTCGTGACTGGTGAAAAACACTCGGGTGTTTACTCAGAAGATCCTGGAATGTGTCTAATTTGGGCTGACTCGTCTGTGTGATGACAAGACAAAGAAACACGCAGCTAATGCAATTGTAATATGACAATAGTGAGGCAATGATAAGAGAATGGCGTTCACTGACCGAGCCAATCTTGGCCAGTAGTACTTCCTCAGCCTGGCTGAAAAGAGCTTTACTTTGTATTGCCGCTACGGCTTCGGGATGAAGCTGCCGCATCGCCTGCCAAGCAAGTCTTAACAGCCACGACCGCGGGGGGAGGAAGAGGAAAGCCAAGGGCGGAATATGTCAGCACAGCTGAAGGAGAATACGCTGCCTGCCCGCCCGCCCGACGTCTTACTTTGAGATGACGGGATCGTACAGCAGTGAGTACCACCGCTCTTTAATTTCTCTCAGAGTGAAGCGACAGCTGAACTTGACGCCCAAATGGACAGATGTGAGGTCTGTTGTCTGCAGAATTATAACCATATATTCACATCCAGGAGATTGAGACTTCATTACATCTACACAATCTATTTTAATTTAATTGACTTTCATTTTTGGGACTAATGAGATCGAATTTAGCCTCCCTATTTGCTCGGCAAACAGTATCATCATAACTGTTGAACGTTCAATCTGCACTTCGATAAAATGAAAAATACAATCATTGTAATAATGATTTGTTATAATGTGCTGCGTGTAAATGTTAAATAAAAACGAACTAGATTAAAGTTTGAAACTCACCTGCAGCACGGCATTAATAAGCAGCAGGTCATCTGTCGGCTTCCAGCGACCCAAGTCTTTAGTCATGTGGAGCGGTTGTTTACTTTTCTTCACTCTTTTGGTGATCGACGTAGGATGCATTAGCATTGTGAGAGGCGGCGTCAAAGACGGTCCCGATTTTGCCACCTGAAAAGACATGATGAGGTAAAAAAACAAAAACAAAACAAAGATTAGAATTAAAATCAAAGTTTCACATCTGTTTTTCCACTCCCGCTATTTCTCGTTACCTTCTTTTTCTCGCTGGAAGAAGGCTCACTACCCGAGCAGCGTAAAGGCTCCATGAGAGGAGGACCTTTAACGCGACTCGTTGATTTGACGAGGCTGCTTTCCACCAGTTCATCGTCAAACTTCTTCCTCTTTATTGATCTGCGGGTGTCGTTGGACAACATTGACACTGTAGATTCAGTACACTAGACTATCACGAGGCTCAAGATGCAACACATCTACATCTTTACTTATTCCGAACGGAATATGAGGATCGAGCCAGAACACAACAATAGATTGAAAGTAACCTGGAGGAACTTCTGCGTTTGGGAACGCCACTGCCAAATGCTTGCGTCGCCGTCCTTTTTACATCTTTTATGACAAGCGACTCTTCGTCTTCTGAGCGGCTGTGTGAACTTGCTACCGCCATTGGCACACCAGGCTCAACCGCTTGCATCTGCTCAAACAGAACAAAAGTCAGAAGTACACGACATGTGTTTGCCTTCCCAGCGAACGATCACTTCACATGCAGAAATAAAGTAGATATTTTAACAAACTATGGGATGGACTATGATAAGCATTTATTAACACTGCTAGATTCAAGTGATACAGGAGACAGCAAAACGTGGATGCATTGTATGTCACGACAGTGAAAAAAAATCCCAAAAACCACAACGAATACAATATATTAAGTTTGGATTTAGGCTGTTTCCAAATGTGGACAATGAGATGCTTGATATCACTGAAGTACATTAATTAGCATTGTGCAAGCGGCTTCTTTCAGAAATTCAGCTGAAATGTACGATAGATGTAAATAGAAAACACTGTCAAGATGAAACTTCAGCAATATGGAATTAACATCATCTCACTGTGATCCTACTATTCAAATGGAGCGGAAACAATATTCCATCTGTTTTGGGATTGTGTTTATGCTTGGATTTTTTTTGGACTCACTTGCATCATTTTATCCATTTCAAATTTGAACCCTCAATGAAAATACACTTTAGAAATGTTCTGATGTCTAATTTGGATCAAATAGTTTGCTAGGGTACGACATAAGTTCTATGAACCCCAAAACCTTTCGGAACAGAAAACTGTAAATACTGCAGTTTATATTAAGGAAAAAACCTCAAGACGTTTCTCCCCGATTTCTTTAATTTATATGCTTTATGTGGACTGTTCTATTTTATAGTGTTCCTGTATATTGTTGTTTGCAACAAGGTTTGTATTAAAAAAACATAAATGGACAGCTCCCAAAACAACATGTTTTTCCGAAGATGTTTCCTTAATAATGAGTGAACCTAAAACTTGTCTACAAATGTCAACAACTTTTCCAAAATACTTAAGATGTGCGCGGCTAAAAAAAATAATAACGGAAAAACATGTCGCCCTTTTGGACAAACTAATGCAGGCGATGCCACTTTCCTTTGCAGCTCGTATTTTTGTTTACATGTGAGCGTTAGCCACAGGGCCGACCCAACGAACAAAACCCGCTCGACTCCGTCATATCTGCTCTGACGATCAATGCAAAACAACATTAATGTGAATCGTACTTGCTTGATTTCATTTCAATAACGGGTTGGGTGTGTTTTCCAGGCCAGTATTTGTTGAGCTAAATACTGTAATTGCTCCAATGTGAGCTAAAGTTAGCCTCTATTGATTAGCAAGCTAATACTAGCGAGGTGCACGTTCTCGTGACTCACCGTTCCTTCGTTGGTTTATTGTGATATTAGATCCAGTATTTGACTGCGTGTGTATTGTATATCGATACGTAGTTCATCAAAGCAGTGTAAGTGGTTTCTTGACTGAACTACATAGCGTCATCGGGACAAAAATCAGTTAGCATTAAGCTCGTTGTAGTCATATTTTCTTCTTCTTCTTGTGCGGAAACGGGGAGGTCGGTTAAAATGTTCACGGCGCAATAGCGACACCCTGTGGACTGGACGGACAGCAGCGTGGTACAGTTCAAAAGAAATTGGTTTTATTACAATGTAACCCACAACGACATTACTTCTGCAAAATTACAATAAAAATGTGAAATAACATTGACTGTGTTTTGTTTTATATTAATATTTGTTGTTGTATTTTCAATATGAATTATATAAAAATATGAAAAAAATAATAAAATACGATTAAAAAACTGGTGAAAACAACCACAAAGAAAAAATTGGAAGTGACGTTTTAACTTTAAAAAAAAAAATCATCTATGAATAATTTGACTGCAAATAATCCACTCCAGGCCAATGGAAAAGCCAAAAGTAAGTTCACTCATTTATTTCTCTCGATATTCGATAATATTTCAACCATGAATGGTGGATGAATGAGTACAGTCTTCTATCCAAAATTATTTTAAATTACAAAAATACAAAACTTTGCTAATTCTATGCTAAAAACTCAGTCCTGTTACTCAAACGACAATAACAACAATAAAACAAAGATAAAATAAAATGGTGTCCGAGATGGGTCAATAAATACAATACATGCCGTCATATACTAGCAGGTTGAGACCGTATATTTACAGTAGCCATATATCATTTTCATTTTGACGCATTGTCTGTTGCAAAAGCAAACATAATGAGTGCAGTCCAGATGCAAGAACTTTGACATCCAACACCAGATTTCTGAGAAATGTCTGTCTATGTGCCAAAGTTTAGCTACTGGCTTGCCAGTTCTAAGAACGTCGAATCATTTAGGTTCGACCGAAATAGTAGGGTTGATGATATATATTTGGGCAATACATTGGCAAAAATTAACACACACGCACACACACAGATCAGTGGTCATGTACCTGGGATTTATTGTCATGTAGTTTCAAAGTTCCATGTTAAATTACAATAAATACAGAATTCAGACACTAATGTTGCTCCGTTTCCAAAGTGTAAAAAAAAAAAGAAAGTAAGAATTGCCTTAACAGTACAGTCAGATATACAAAGTGAATTCAAAATCTTTGCACCATGATTGTTTATGCAGAGACCTTTTCTAACAGCTGCCAGTAGGTTGCAGATTTTTCAAAAGAACCCCATCCCCAATCTTTTTTTTTTTTCAACATGACCGCATTACGACAATGTTTTTCATAAACACATCAATATTGCTAGTGTCCAGTCATCATTTTGACTAAGCCTGAATAACTTTTTGTCATGCTCCTTGTGATTTCACAAAACATGTACAGCGGAAGGTCCAAAGTGGAATGCCCCCAATAGTCACACAATTTGGGGTTTAATCAAGACAATCTCAAAAGTCAAACACAACCTGGAGTTCAATCGTCACATGTGACATTGAACAAAACAGTTGCTTATCATTTTTGCACGTGGTTTTTTTTTTTGTGTGTGTGTGTGTGTGTGTGTGTGTGTGTGTGTGATGTTGGCACAGATGAACTGTGATGGCAAAAAAAAAAAGTGGTGATAGCCACATAACTGTAAATGGAATTTCCTCAAAAACTTAAAATCACCTGGCTGCTCAACTAAGCAGCACAAATAATAACATATCAAATACCAACACAAATTAATTATACTTAGCAGATCCTTATGTAAATAACATTTTATGACTACTAATTCAAACAGGACAGTATAAAACACCACTAGGTAACAGTATCGCTCTGCACACAACTTGTGTGCCCTCTATTTTTTCACAGGTCAGTATTTTTTGCTGTATTCAGTTTTATTTGACAGAAGTCAACTTTTTTTTTTTTTAACATTTATGCACGTGATTTAAGAATAAGAAAATTGTACTTAAAAACACTACCTGTACAGTTCATAAAGCTTGCATGATAATGACATTATGAGCCTGGAATTCACTGATGGCCCTGATTCCCTGTGAGAAATCGTTTTAGAAATTATTTTTGAAAGTCGACTAGCGCTACGTGCTTGGTAAGAGTGGTCATATCATGAATGGACTCAGTTCTTAATCACTCCTGTTTCATTTGATCAAAAACAAAAGTCAGCTCCGAGGGATTAACAGGTTGAGTTATTAAAAAAAAAAAGAAAAGAAACGTGGTCTAAGGAGAATCTATTGAACGACATTCATGGGAGCTCTGACTTTGTGCAAATATGCATTATCACAACCTAAAGGCAAGCTAAACTCCCATGGAGTGCCTGGGCCGCTGTACTCAACTCCAGAGGTGTCTTGTGGGCCTTTTAGCCTTTCTGACATGATTCTGAAAAGGTCCCCGCCTGCCCACGTGCTTTGTGCTCTTGAGAGCTGTGGTCACTTTGACGTAACTCAGCCCGCTCAGAGGAGTGAGTCATCGTTCAACAAACTGCAGGTTAATGACATTTTCAGGAACGAGCAGCGTCCGTGTCATGGGTTTCACAGAAACCCCTTTCGGGTCTGGCCGCACGTCAAACTCTATCAGGATCTATTGAGACCAGAAACACAGAACAGAGACTGATTAGCATACATGAAAACCACACGACGCACACGCACAGGCACACGCGCACACGCGCACACACACACACACACACACACACACACACACTATTCCTTCTAGCTTTTCAACAGAGAGTGACTCCACAGGGGGGTGCAATTTCCCCTTACAAACGATCATGATTGACATCATGATGGCAATAAAAAAATTATTTCATGCAGCATTTTAAGGCGCACTGACTGCCCCCCCACCCCCCAGCACCCTTCGAAGTGCCATCCAGTGCAGCCGCACATATTGCATATACCAGAAACTGCCACTGGAGATAATAAATAAATAAGTAAATTGAATGAGATGAATGGAAAATGAAAAAAAAAAAATATATATATATATATATATATATATTCTAGAAAATGATACAATGATTAAAAAATAAATTGTGGATCAATTACATAAAATTTAATCTTTCGGGACTTTTAAATTTTGGATGGAGAGCCAGCCCTCATTTTTGGTGGAAAATGCTGATTGGAGATTTAGCTCTTTTTTTTTCCAATATATACAGTATATTTATTTTGGGGGCATGGTGGGTTAAAAAGTCAGTCAAATCAAGGCATTGCTACCTTTTAAAAAAATGCTGAAAATGATGAAATGTTATTCAGTTTTATGAGAGGGTCAATACAGCTGCGTGATCAGTGGGTAAATGAGGAAGACAGTGTAAAGCGAGTACCAAAGGTAGAAAAGCGCGATATAAGTGACAGTCCATTTACAAAATAGTTTAAAGCATCCCTCATTATGGTACAGTTTAGTTTGACACCATTCCAAACTCATCAATCCAGATGGATGTTGAAGGAACAAAAATAAGCGTGTTCTCACCCTGGCGATAGCAAGGTAGAGTTCCAGCTCCGCAATGCGTCGGCCTATGCAGCTGCGTTTTCCCACCCCGAAAGGCACAGAGGCGTATGGGTGATGACTCTGGTCCTTTGTCAACCATCTGCGCGGCAGGAACTCGTTTGGATTTGGAAACACGGTCGGATCGCGTGATGTTGCAAAGTGGCACAGTGTAATCAGGGTCTGGAAGGTGTGATTCTAGCGTTAAAAAAGTTTGATGGTGATGATGATTCGGCTGAATTTGATCAGACTCCTTTAAAAACTCCTCACATTTTTAGGAATGAGGTAGCCTCCAACCTGGATGTCTCTCTCAGTGATGACTCGAGCATTCGCAGGAATCACTGGATACAACCTGTAAAAAGTCCCCAGTTTTGAGCATGATCAAAGTTGCCCATTCCAACATGGCTTTTTTTTTTTGGAGCAATCGTACCTGAGCACTTCTTTGACTACAGCCTTCATAAGAGGCATGCGTGCTACATCTGCTGCCTGAGGCACCTTCCTGCCTTCCAGGACGCTCAGAACTTCATCGCGTAGTGATGCTTGCACCGCAGGGTGACGCGACAGCTCGTACAGCGACCAGGACATTGTGCCGGATATCTGAAAATAACACAAAAATACAGTACAATACATCCATTTTCAACATCGCTTATCCCGACGAGCGTCGCGAGGAGTTGCTGGAAGCTACCGCAGCTGACACACATTTGCTACAAGCTAAGTTTGAAAGTAACCAAGAAGCTGCAGCGTCCATTGACGAAAAAAGAGATTGGTTCGGGGTTCACTTCTCCTGTCCCATGTAAATCCGCTTCAATTCCAAGCACTCAGTCTCGGTTCCAAATACACATCTGCGTTCCACGCCGACGGTCCTCTCTCGGCCTTATTTTGATGTCGATACCAGTCACTAAAACCAAGGCGCCCCCTTGTGGCCGTTTATGGCATAACGTCAGTAGTATGCATGGCTGACTGAACATTTTTAAAAATTAACCGTATCCCTGTAAATCCTCTCCTATGCTCATTAAGTTGCAATTTTTGTAGTCAGTTGTATGTTAATAATGTTCATATTCTTGCTCAGAGTGCTTTATTATTGTGTTGCTAACTCAATTTGGGTGGTATATTGACTTTCTCCATGATGGTATTTCATTCATATACTTATTTTGCAGATTTGGCTGCTATCATTGACTGAGAACAATAAATTATTGATATTACTCAGTGGATTAATAAGGTCAATTTTTCTTGGTGAATGCAGTTCAGCCAACTCAGAGCTTTTGCTGGCCCGTGTGTATTCTTCAGAGTTCTGGACAGGTTGACTGCTGTTTTGTACTTGTACGTACGTATATTTTGTAACATGAATGGTATTTTCTCTTTGGATGGTTGTTTTCTATGATATTTTATTCTTAATCCATTTAATATATTCCTTATTTTGAACATGTGAAAAAAATGTATCGTCATCAATATTGGCTGTTATGAAATGCTTACATCGACACTTTATAGCATGACACTTCATAGCATCATCTTATTTTGCACTTCAATTTATTTTTGACTAAAACTCAGGGAGCTGTCAGCTTCATTTCACACTGGTGTACGTTCGTTACAATTAATCCTAAATTCAGAGTTAGTTGTTTGCGCTTGATTTAGGAGTTCATTTCTTTATTGCAGAACGACCGTTCTGCCTTTTGCCAGAAATCAATCAGGTCTTTGTTTAAATTGATCACTGGTTTAAGAGAAATCTTATGTATCAAAAGTACTAGTGGTATCGGTTACTTGGTATCAGTATCAGTGAGTACTCAAGAGTTGTACGCTCATAATGATATCATTCTGAAAAACTATGTTATCAAACATGGTTCTTTTTTCACATTAGTACCTTCCAATATCAGACATCATTGATGGTTTCTATAATCACAACGCGATAGTGATGGTATTACACAGTCCCTTCCGAAGACCCAGGTTCCAAATACTTACGGTGTCGACGCCTGCAAGCAGCAGCTCTGTGATATTGCTGTAAACAGTCTTCATGGGCAAATCTGTCTGGGCCAGGAAGTAGGCAAGGTAGTGGCCCTTCACTTTTTCGCAATTACTTTTTTTCGCTGCTTCCCTCAGGCGCTGGTCAATGTGACCTTTAGCTGGAAAAGTAGCACAAAGGCGCAGCATGTGAACGATTTGGAACACTATGAGGACACCTGATTGATTGAAATGAGATACGATACAACGCTGCTTCCCAACATTTCCGCGGCACATGTCGCGATCTCTCACAGCACACTAATGTATCGCAGTAAAATAGTTGGTAATTAATGAGATAGGTGATATTCAGTTTTGACTGAGACTGTCAGAGAAATTTTCATTTAACTTTAAACAAAATTGTTCGCAGTGATGTAGAACTGCAGTGCAATGTAAGGTCACTTGTGTAGGTTATTTTTGGCTTCCCTTTTTGGCAGCCTGAGAAGAGCAACATTTCAAACTGCGTCTGAACGAGTACCTCTTTGACGTCAGTTAAAACTGAAAGTAATTATTTTTGTAAAAGGCCCATTTTCTGCACAGCTCCTGTTTTGGATCTCATTATTTTTGAGCAAGTGTAAAAAAAAAACCAACGTGGTGGCGATGGTTATGAACCACTCTCGCCTTTCAAGAATTACGTTTGCTGTACAGCCAATGAGTGAAATTGTAGTTTATTTACTGATAAACAGAATTGAAATTGTAATTCTTAATTTAAGGAGAAAAAGATGACATCATGAATCATAATCTATCCTTTACATTCCCATATTTTGTAGTGCGTGCAGTTTGAAGACTATAATCTCTGGCTCGCTGATCTTCTTTGGATGAGCGTGATTATTTTAAACATGTTCGATGTTCATGTTTGGATTCCTCAGATGGGCATGCATGTGTCGGAGCAAGGGTAGATAACAACCCAGCTCTCGGTGGAAAACAGCAATAGCCAAATGGGAGCTGAGGAGCACGCAAGAGAAATAATTACACAAAGTGGAAACGTTGATTTTCTTTAACGATGTTTCGAAACTTCATCTCGAGCTTCACACAACATACCATAAATGCTGATTCATCCTTTTTTGATAACATGATTTGATGATTTAACATCATTTCGTCCCTCGGCAGTTGCGTAATCTCAAAACCCCAAAGGAACCTACCAAATTCAAACATGTTGTCCCAGCACTGACAGAAGATGTCCCAGGGTTTGGGGAATAGCCAATGTAACCATTTTGGCATGACCATGGTAAGAAGCGTCTTTACAAACATAGTGTTGATGGACTCGATGAAGAGCTCTGTTTCTTTTGGAACCACTGGCTCCAGGCAGCCGATTCTGGACTCAAACAACACGGAGGAGATTCCTGTCAAAAAAAAAAAAAAGAAAAGAAAAAGAAACCTCAAGTCAAGACCTGTCACTGATACAAAACTACATTGGCACAGAGCAGACAGCAGGTGATGAATGGTTTGATGGCCACTCAAATGTGATGAAACACTTGTCATTAATCATCTCGTGGTCCAAAAAGTATTGCGTGAGAGATTTACTTTTGAGTCGTTAGGATTTTTTAAGAGCTCATGTGACAAGATAAACAGTAATCTCCACTCCATCGCGAGAGGTTACATTCCAGACCACCTTCGCAATCAGTGAAATGGACTCTATAGGCATGTTTTTTTAATGGCATTCACCACACTGAATTACAAAAAAAAGACTTTTAGAATCATACAAACACAACTAATTTGACAAACAGTTAATTTTAACAAAGAGTGAAACGATGTACCATCCATTTGCTAATCCGCATATCCTCACGAGGGTCGCGGGCGTACTGGAGCCGATCCCAGCTGTCTTCGGACAGTAGGCGGGGTACACCCTGAACTGGTTGCCAGTCAATTGCAGGGCACCCATAGACGAACAACCATTCGCGCTCACAATTTAGAGTGCTCCATTAACCGCCGCAGGCACGGGGAGAACATGCAAACTGCACACAGGAAGGCCAGAGCCAGAATCGAACCCTGCAGCTCTGTGAGGGGGGACGTGCTAACCAGTCATCCATCGTGCCGCTCAACTTTCTGGGTTCACATTAAAAAAAAAAAATCTTGCAACAAACTTAATTCATCATCACGCAATATAAATCAACGATCATGCCCAAAGATATACATTATTAAGTGAACCTATAGCTGTCACTGTCTGTAGGCCTAAAAAGCAGGATTACAATGGAGGACATAACTGTAGTGAAATACAAGCTGTCTCCAAATTTGTAGGCTGCATCCTCCAAAGGCAAAATTTGTCTGCCTCATGACGTAACTTCTGGTGTGCTTCGACCACGCGCCGGTGTCGAAATTCACACGACCTTCAAACCCAGCCTTCAAATCTGGCCTCCATTCCCGTGGAGACAGGCCCTGAGCGAAGACATCTTAAGGGCACACTTTCGTAGTCTACATTGCTCTATTTTTCTTCTACACTGCTCCTTTTCTATGCGTAACACCAAAAAAAAAAAAAAAGTTATTACCTGTACACCCCCCGCCCCCCCTGCAAAATAGTAGGAGTGTGAACCTGGAATCCACCATGGGGTGGGGTTACTGTATTATACTTCAGTTATCTATAACATGATGACGCTACATCAGTGAAGAAGTGAAAAAGAAAATGGGTCATGTAAGGCTTTACCATGCGCACGTGTTTCTACTAACTATCAGCTTTGTCACGAAACAGTCCTCCAAACTCTGTTGAACCTCACCCTCGAGGCCGAAATAATAGAACTCCCTTGCGATGTCAGTCACGAGGCCTTCGGGATGTCTGCGGAGGCGAAGTTTGGCGATGAGGTCACTGACCACACCGTTCAGGGTTTGGTCGTATGCTTCGACCGCCTTGGGCCGCAGCATGTGCTTCGCAAGGAGGCTTCGAACCTCCTGCCACTCCTCGCCTTCACTGAGCACAACACAAATCAACATCATTATTAATTATCTATTGGGATTGTATTAGGCGAGAAAAAAAAAAAAGGAAAGTGACAGACACCAAGCATGTTTCCTAAATAATGAAGGCGCCATCTCATTTTTACCGTGTGGGGATCTGCAGTGGCTGAATTCAAGTTGGCTTTACGACTTGATGAGATGCAAGTTTGTACAGAAGACACAAAAAGGAGGTTTGAATGTTCAGTTAGCAAGGCCCACACACTTAGATCTCACCCCGAATTAACAGAAACTGTGTATATTCATGTGAGCATTCTGTATTTCCCAATAGTGGCCAGTAGTATTACTTCCGTTAACGAAAACGAAACTTTTTGTCAACACACATTTTTCACCGGACGAAAACTGGACTAAACGAGAATAAAATCTCTCAAAAGAACCAATAACTAGGACTAAATAAGAAATCATTTTTGTGGACTAATGAAGACGAGACGAAAATGTATTTCACTCATTCACTCCCAAAGACGTTTTTAAACGTCTTTTCAGACTTGGTCCAGAATTGGCTGGTACTGAATGAGTTAAGTAAAGAATGGGCTAAAATCCATGGACATTTTAGTTCACGACCAAGTTCTCGCTTGATTCACGGCAAAATAATCCTAGGTGGAGAGTTCTCGCGCGATTCATGGCCATGCTTTGCATGGGGCCCACGAGAAAGAGGAGATGTGATGTATGGACACATTTTCGTCTCATAGAAGAGGACAAAAAAACAAAACAAAACAATCATTCTGCTTGATTTTAGTACAGTGTCGAAGGGTTAGAATGTGGGCACAAGGTAACTGGATAAAACACGACTTAAGAGACACGCTGCAGGTCGGCACAAAGACATTGTGGTACGCAAAAAGTTTGGTGGTGCATGTTTATTATGTAACATTAAATCAACAGGTATAATGCTCCAACAATAACATGGCTGACTTACTAGCTTGTAGCATGTAGCGATAGTACTGTAGCCGCTTTTTGATATCATGTGTGTGACGTTGATTTTGTTACACTTAATTGAAAACTTTTACCTACATTTTAATCCATGAAATGTGTATGGACATGAAAATATAATAAAAGGGTCAAATGATTGTCCTGACTAAAACTAGACGAAAATGTTGACAGTTTTTGTTGACTAAAACTTGACCAAAATAAAAAAAAAAAACTAACAAACACGATTGAAATTGGAGAAAAAACTGAGACTAAATTTTAAAATGGGTGATAAACTTAACACTAGTGACCAGTGACAGATACCACCGGACCAGGCGTCTATTTGAAGGTAGGATCTATTTGGGAGGAGACCGTAATTTGTACGAGAAAATTGTTACTTCCATGTTACAGTTGGAACGGAACGTGTGACTACCTCACATTAGCATTTTCTATTTGCATGTCGTTTTATTTTTGGTTCCTATCAATAATTCAGAGCGGTTTGAGGCGGAACTAATTGTCGCCTTACGTAAATTTCCGCATGGTCAACTATGTCATGACAAGCGCGTTGGCAAACTTAGGCCTATTCATGCACTTGCTGCAAGACGTTTTTGTATTTTGTTTGTTGTCTATGGTGCTTTGTGTCGAAAAAGGCTCGTGGAGGTCATCGGGGCAACTTAGTGGCACAACCTTCTGTTTTCCCCCTGGGTGAACTGGATGGCATGTAGCCTTCTGTAATGTCATTCACCTTAATTTGACATTATAAGAGCACTTACGATGTCAACAGTCCATAGTGTTGACCTCTGAGCTTCCTGTAGTCCTTCCAGGAGGAAAGGTCAGAGCGCATTGGGCGCTGGCCCTCTTGCCTCAGCACCTGCTCAATGAGCGCCGGATGAGCCACATGGACCGTCGTGATGGGGCCGAAGCTCGCCTTCCACATGGGGCCGTACCGCTGCACTCCCTCCAGCTGGGACGTGAAACATGAAACTAGCACGCTTGTGTGCATCTGGAGGTTTTCCAGCTAAAGATAGTGACTTCTCTGACATTATTCCATGGCTACTGAGAATTGTCATTGTTCAGCGGCCACAGCAGCTCTATCCAACGACACAAACGTTTTAGGCATTCTTCATGAGAAAATGTCATACTTTTGAGTTTTTTTGTGAAGGTGGTGAGGGGGGGGGATTTTGCAGGACTGCACAATGTAGACATCAGAGTTCTGAAAGGTCTATTTTTTTTTATTATAATTACCTGCCTAAAGCCTTCAAACATCTTTTTCATTCCCTGAGGCAAATTTTTGTGTCGTTTAAGAATTCACACATTTTATCCCAGGCATGTATTTTTAATATTTTTTATGTTTTTTTCACGTGGGAGGGTAAAGGAGGATCTGAAAATGGCTGGCATTGAACGAGTTAAAGTTATGGTTCTGTTCGTACATAATAAAAAATGGAATTTAGAGAATGTGCATTTCACCTCAAAAGTTCCTGTGTACTAATTGGAAATGAGAGTTGTTGGCACATCACTGAGGAGGGGCACAGTTCATCCAGTGATCAAAACTTAAGAGCATACAGTAGGTATGTAGTCTTCTTGGCAATAGCAAATTGGCACACCTGCACAGTGGTATGCAAGATACAAGAAAATGCTCTCCTAAACATGGTTTATTTTTGGCTGTCAGTAAGTGATTATCCAACAGTGAGTAGTTGTTAAACTGCATGAGCTGGTAATTTGATTTTTAGCAAGAGCGTATTAGACACAACTCTTTATGATTAAATCATGCAGCTCTAAACCTCCGCAAATCACATAAAATAGAGCAGCACTCTTGTTCAATTATTATTTCATTGAATCACAACTGAGGATCAGTATTTTTATAGGCACGATCCTTGATACAGCCAGAAAGTGCATTTGGATTTTGCATTTAAATGAAAGTCGATAACCACTCGTTTTCAAGAAATAACCAAAACACTTAACACATAATGTGGTCTATTTGCATAATGCAATCAAATAACCCCGCTGCTCTTCTCTTTGGTTGCAGTCATGTGGAACGTGCTCCTACCTGTAACTGGTGCAACTTGGACAGTCCCCGGCGGGCGAATAAGTCCCAGGCGAAGCCGAGCACCGACGGGCCGGGCATATCGTCCAGGCTCCTCACCGTCGTCCCGTCCGGACCGGCCGCTGCCCCCTCAGCCCACTTTTCCGCCCACTTGAGGAGGGGAAAAGCGCTCCGGCCGGACACTCTCAGAGCTTGCTGCAGCATCCTTCTCACAGAGATCATGGAGCGGTCGCCGCGCGCCGATGCTCATTTTCTCTCCCCCGCCGGTCTGGAGGCTCTATTTATAACCCCGCAACCTGCTCCTCGAACCCGCGGAGATAACGCGGTACATTTTCGGATGGGGGGGGGGGGCAATCGTGGGTGTGTGTGCTGCCAAGGTCCCGCCTCCGCCTGGATGAGACGATGGCGCATGGAGGTGTGTCCAATCATCGAGCCGAACGAGGACCATCCCCGTGAGGCAGCACACGTGGAGCTCCAGGATAAATAATACATGACTTACTTGCTAGCGTGTGTCTGATGATGATGGGGGGCTGGAGCGAGAGACACCGGCTTATCTCGAGCACTGAGACCCCGGCTTATCTCGAGCCCTTTGCCCCCCCCCCCCCTAGACCCGCAGGCTGACACATTTAGTTATCACGCATTTGTGCATTAAGGCCATTCAAGGCGAATGTGGTGAAAAAAAAGGGCTCGCTCATTGGGACGCTACCACTGCAGGGTGCCTGTTCACACTGGAAACGTTTGACCCATTTGCAGATTGGTAACATACAGAAAGAACCCCTTTTGATGTTGGGAAAAAAAGATATAAACAAACAAGAACAATGACAATTCTAAATCAGGTACGCCACGGTGGGAAGTGCGTAAAAATTCAAAACATAGCTTAGCTTTAAATGCGTTTAGGCAGCATGGGTGCATATGTGGGATGATGTTCTTCCACTAACTTGTACATTTTTGGCAAACATCCGCTGAACAAAGTGGGGCCTTTTCACTGTACAATAAATTAAAGTAATACATTACCAAGCAACACTTTTTGTCTACACTGTAAAGAGGTCACCAAAGGGGTCCTTGGGGGTCACAGGTGGCCCCCAAGGACCACGTGAGTAGCCCACTGGCCTGTTCCAAGAATAGTGCAGCGATGATGGGAGCATTGTGATTTCCTAGGAATGTTGTATAAGTGACCATTTGAAAAATGTACATTTACAGAAAATAAGTGTTGCATTTGGGTATTTTTGTTCTTAATTATTAGTTAAATCATCAACAAGATCAGTGTCTTCAGATAAATGAATGGCAGGGAGCATGGAGGGGGCATAAAATGTTTTCTATGCGTAACAGAAAATCATTGAGAACCACTGTTGTAGATGGATAGACTAATCGATATAACACTGTTATTGTTGGCCTCGTAGTTTTGGGGGTCAGAGTGTCAATCCTGAATCCAGCCTTCCTCTGCGGCATGTGCACTGTTGTCCTCGTGCTTGCCTGTGAAAAGTCGCATTAATTCAGGTTATTGCGTTCTCAGGACAAAGAATCGACAGCAACTAGAACTTCATCAGTTCATGCACCGAGGCTAGGCGGGAAAGAGAATACTGCATTTACATTTTTGTCCTCAGGAGTTTTACATATTTCACCTGGAAGTTTTTCTATTTAACATGAAGAGTTAGTCTGTGTTGCGACACGCGTCCGCTCAGTGGTTCCTTGGTTTTCACAATATACTGTATACATCAGTAAATTCTTCAACTGCACTGGACAGCTCAGAGCAGATTCTCAGTGTTTGCTTAGGTTGTCTCCAGAGACCCTGGTTTCCCCCCCTCATTCCCAAAACATGCATTCTAAGTTCACTGAGAATTGACAATAGTTGTAAATGTGACTGTGAGTCGTTGGTTGTTTCTCTGCTCCACGATTGACCGGCAACCAGTCCAGGTACAACCCGTGCCTTGTTTACAGTTAGCTGGGACCCTAATGAGCACTATATAAGAGAAATGGATTCAACCATGAAACTCACCTTCATTATTATATGTTTTGAGAACATATGCGGGCGGCCCGGTATACAAGTGGTTAGCGTGTTGACCTCACAGTGCAGAGGTACCGGGTTCAATTCCAGCTCCGGCCTCCCTGTGTGGAGTTTGCATGTTCTCCCCGGGCCTGCGTGGGTTTTCTCCGGGTACTCCGGTTTTCTCCCACATTCCAAAAAACATGCATGGCAGACTGATT
>NW_017805625.1:6518019-6540211 GCF_001891065.2 Hippocampus comes | reverse complement strand
GTGAGTGTGAGCGCGGATGGTTGTTCGTCTGCGATTAACTGGCAACCAGTTCAGGATGTCCCCCGCCTATTACCCGAAGACAGCTGGGATGGACTCCAGCAACCCCCGCGATCCTTATGAGGATACCGGTAAGCGGATCGGAAAATGGATGGATGGATGGGTGGAGAACATATGGGACAATTTTTTTAGGTGGCTTTTTAAAACAATTCATCTGGCGGTTTCATTCTTTTGAGAATATGGTCTAAATTACCTTCTATGGATAACGGGCTGTTCCTTCCACAACCCCTTCTGTTGATTGTTGCCTCTGGGTCAGAAGTGGATGTCTATCCATCCATCCATCCATCCATCCATCTATTTTCTATAATGTGTGTCCTCATTGGGGTCACAGCCGAGCTGGAGCCAATCCCAGCTGACTTCGGGGGAGAGGCGGGGTACATTTGGCAAATAACCATTCACCCTCACACTCATATGGACAATTTCGAGTCTTCCGTTACGCTAACATGCATGTTTCTGGAATGTGGGAGGACTCCAGGGAGGCACACTAGCACAAGTCAGAATATGCAAACCCTACAAAGGAAGGCCGGACTTTGAGTTGACACCAAACCTCTGAATTGTGAGTCTTGCCAAGAGGTACTATATCCGTATTTCTGAGATGATGATGATGGCTTCGAAGAACAAGGCAATGTTGATCCCATCCTATTGTTGAGCATGAGTCTCAAAATTCTCCACAAGAGGCAAAACATTTGCGCTAATTTAAAGTCGAACGGGAATAACAGGCCAATCTGGTGGTGGACTATTTACAGTAAAGTGGCTCCACACAATTATTTTCGCTGACTTGCTGGGTTTTTCAAGCCCGGGAGAAAAACCTGACCTGATTTAATTTGAAGTGGAATCCGTGCAAAGCGCCAAGTGTGTGCGCAGAGTTGAGTAACAAGCCAACGGCTATACTCCCAAGCGGCCGCAGGGCCTTGGCTGACCCTCATAGGACGCTCTAACCGGAAGTCTTAAATCAGCAATGCGTCAGGGCAATACAGGGGATTCGCTCAGAATCTGCTTTTTGTACATTAAATTGGGATTTGCTGGAGTTTGGCATCATTGACGTAAAGCATGATCATGTATTTGCACAGCCCCCGTCCCCATCTGTGCACACTGTACGTAGCATTTGTCTTTTTCCAGTCCAGTACTGTGCTCTGCTTTTTTTTTTTTTCCTCCCCTCTTTGGGGTCACTGTACTTTAGCTCCTTCTTTTCCAACAAAAAACATTCCCTAAGTTTGGCTTGCAAAATATTCTCATTTTAAAACAATTGTTCCCACTGAAATGAAAATGGTGTTCATCCAAGAGTCAATAATTCCACAGACATTGGTATGAAACAGGCAAAGGGACCGGCTCCAAAGACCCGTGTGTCTCTGGTCGCACATGATTTAGGTGTGCTCATGTATGTGATGAGGAAAAATCAATCACGGCACAAATAAGACGATGATCCACCAAAGTCAGGTAGTAGGTTGCACAATGATGATGGACGCCGATGCTGCAAATCAATTAAAAACACACGGACCGCATTGACAAGTGCATGGGAAAGAGAACCGTGTCAGGACTTTGCAAATACCTCAAATGAATCTGATGTTGAAACAGAAGGATGAAAGTCACAACGCATGGAGCAAAGATCAAACCTTGGGAAGCGTCTAGACATGGGACTTGCGCCCGAGGTTTCGCTGGTGGAAGACGTCGCCTTATCTTGAAAGTATAAACATTGACACAAACAATTTTTAGACAAGAAACAATTTTTAGACAAGGCCACCAGAATGTCTGGTTGTTACAAAACCCCAACGCAAATACACCAAACGCCAACGGCGTGGAGTTGACATCCAATATAGACCATGTTTGCACTCTTCTACTGTATCAGTTGCACATCCATATCGAGCTGCACCTTATCTTCTTACTACACGCCACTATTTGTGCATGCAACTTTGCTCCGTTGTATTCTGTTTAGAGTTCTTTTTTTTTTTTTTTTTTTTTTAATATCTGCCAAGGAAACTTTCCAAAGTCAGATTATAATTGCTCATTGTGACCATTGTGTTTCTGCATGCGTGACAATAAATCTCAAGTTTGACAGCGTGGAAAGAAACCACAGTCAACTAAAAGTGGAAAGTCGCCGCGTAGAGCGAACACCTCTGCCAAAGAGGAAAGTTTAAGGCCTGTGAAGAACAATTTGAAACAAAACATTGTTGAGAGGTTATATTTTTAAACTGCTGGCAAAATATGGATGAAGGCGAACTTTACTTTTGTTGCAAACCAGAAGTGCGTCTTCCACCATATTTTCAGTAAAGCTCCTCAAGCCCAATGTAAAAGGTAACAGCGAGAGGTCGCGTGGGGGTGTGCCCGTGTGTGCTCGAGACTAAAGTCAGGCATTCTGTCTCTGTTTTTTTTTTTTTCTTCGAGAGCAGTGGTTTCTTAATCATCAAAAGTGAGGCACAAGAAGAGGCCAGAGAGGGGTCAAATGTCCCTACAGTGAAATTTTAAAAAGTGACCCTCTCACCTTCCAAAAAACCGAACCCTCTTCCTTGCAACAAGCATCTCAAAGTTACATGATATTATTTGTGATACTGCATGCCGGATATCGTGAATGACACCATTTGCATTCCGATGAAAACAAAAATGTAACTGCTTTCCCCTATCCACACATTTCCATGAGAATCAGGTGTAATTTTCTGCCCAACAACATTTCAAATGCTTTCTCCAACATTGGCTTAGTTGCTCATCTTTTGTCCACCTGATTTCTGCTCATTAGGAAGCCCAGTTACGACCACACAAGCAGCTGGCGGATTAAACTCTCGGCCGAATGTGAATGTTTAATGAACAGAGAAACGAGGGCTTTATATTGATTATGAAAGAACATAAGGGGTGGCATGAAAGAATAGCCTCTTTGTGCCGTCGTGCGGTGGGAAGTGATGTGGCCCAGTTGTAGATCATGTTCTGGAGCTCGGCGGGGACAGCCTGAGAGGTATTTTCCCCTCATTATGTTGGCCGAGTGCCCAGAGGGGAGACGGCACTGGACTTCCAGACTAGTATGTTAAAGTTCATGGCTGCAGCCTGCCTGTCTGCTGGTTGCCGAAAACTTTCTGTGTGCCCACGCGTGCTTGCGCTCACACACGCATGTGCAAGTGAGATTGCACAGGTGTGCGAGGGCGCGAGTGTGTGTCTTGTCCACTCTGTTGTGTGTCCCTCCCTCCATAGGCACTTTGTATTTATGGGAGTTGGGGCAAATGTGGCGGCGCACGCCACACCACAGCCACCTACATGCCGTTTCAAAATGCGTTTCAATTTTTTTTTGCACATCAGTCTGCCTAAGTGAAATGGTTGGTACGGGATGGACAAAAGAACAGCGATGGTGGGACATTGAGTCCTGCAGTCTATGATGTATTTTAGTATGTTTGGGTCCCGGGTAGAAACCACATTTCTAATTACACAACATGACCATTATATTCTTGACTTTATATTTTAATGTCCTCCAACCAACCATTTTCAATACCACTTATTTTCAGAGTCGCAGGTGTGCTGGAGCCTATCCAGGCTGACTTTGGGCAGATGGTGGCATACACCCTGAATTGGTTGCAAACTAATCACAGGGCACATTGAGGCAGACAGAAAACGATTCACACTCCAATTCTGCTCCCAATTGAGCTGCTGTCACACGAACTCCAATGACATCATCATAAATATTTTTAAAAGGCTGCTTGGATCAAAGCTGGATAAATAGAGAGATGGGTTAATAATCACTGTATGCTTGAGGTTATTTCCAAATTTAGCGTGACCGATCCCTTGATGTCACTTTGCCGATTCCAAACTGCCATGTGATGGGACACGAAATAGGGGGGGGAAAAACACTGCGGTCAGGCCCATGTTTAAAATTGGTATTGGAAATCACAGTCATCGAGTCCTCTGGGCTGAAAAGTCAAAGGACCACCCAGAGTGTCACCAGCATGTGAAATGCTTTCGGCTCGCGTTAGTGCCCATCGCATGACTGATGGCCATGCGTTGCCAAGGCGCATTGTCCACATTACGTGGCATGGCTTTGTGGTGTCGGAAAAGAATTTGAAAATCATTACCTTCTAAATGTATTTTCACTTCACACAACATTGAATCCTTTGGGGGAATTTGTTGTTCATCATTTATGACTTTTGCTCAACGGTTTCAACCTTCAGGGCAGGGCTGAGGAACCTTTTTTCCCCAATCGGGGGTCATTTCCTTTTCGCCACAGTCCTCCGAGAGACATACTAAATTCATGGGAAAAAAAAAAAAAAAAAACAAGATGGAAAAACGTAATCCAGCACATGCTGATGATTGTTTATTACAACCATTTGCAAGTTTGATATTTTTGGTGTTTAACGGTCTCACTGAGGTTTGATTTGTTTTTACAATTGCATGGTGGGTCATTTCGAATTCTTCCACAAGTTGTCTTATGGCCCAGATGCTGTTTAGGGGAGGGTTCATCAGGTGGATTTTTGCCCTGTGACAGCATAACTGATGTCGGGTCTGAAGTGACACCGAGGAGCTTTCTTAAAACTTCAAGTGCAATGACACAAAATGCTTATGTCGTATAGTTGTCTGGAAAATTTTGAAGTCTAGTTGACGTTATTAGTTTCATGAATATTAGTTTTGGAAGTATTTTGTTCCACTTTTTGGGGAATCCAGGAAACAATCAGAAATATGAAAACAAATATTGAAAAAAAAATGTGAACATGTGATTCCATGAGTGCCATATGCAGGGGTCGTCAGTTATTTTAAGTTGTAATATCACCAATGACCACTAGGTGGAAGACATGTCTTCGTTGCGCTTAAACTGGGTATTGTACAGTATATTACATGAGTTGGACTAATCATTTTTTTAGCAGCTCTGGAATGACATGCAGGACAAGCATAAGCACCTCAATAATATTAAAATTTTGAGTGAGTTGATTTTTTGGGAGAAAAAATGAGTTAATTCTTATCGCGATCCATTTCTAACAGAGGGAATCAAAATGTGACGGCCCGTTTGATAAATGCAAATGTACATGGCAGTCATCACTATTATTAATTACAGCAAAATAATGCACTTTGTTCCAGCGGTGGTTTTTGTACGGTAGAAATAAAGTTGAGTTGCTAAGCTTCTGGCACACATAAAATTTCTCTTTGAATGGATTAACAACGAGCGAACCTTCTAACATGAGCACCAATGAACAAGGATTAGACTTAAATGAAAAACTTGCTCCAGCTGCTCATGGCATTGTGAAAAAAAACCCAAAACTTTTATGTTGCTCTCAATTTATTTCTTACCCATGTGTAAGGACTTGAAAGTATGCGGTGAATGGCATCTGTTGAATTCACAACATCTGGCCGCCACATGTACTCAGTCCGACTGTATGTGGAAGACGTTTTCCTCGTCCACATGATGGATGACCACTCTCATGGCAACATGTGCGGCTATAGGAAGTGAGTCAGCCTCTTCTGTGATTGGTCACCAAACAATCAGGCTCCTGGAATCGAATCAATATCAAGTTAGATGGCAATTAGTGGTCATTTTACCAGTATGCATGATAACAGCTGGCTCAAATGGTGTGATTTTTTTTTCTCCCACGGTAGACTGCAGTCCAACAGAGTTTTTACTCTACACATCCACTGCAATGTGATACAATCCACAGGCCGTGGGTTGAGGCCTTGTTACACTGAGCCATAGAAACAAAATTTGAGTTGGCCTTACAAAACATGTTTTTGGCACAGGGAGGCCCGAGTCGACACACAGATTGGAACGCGTGACTTTCTTGCAGAGCGGTGGTGAATAGAAGCAGACCATCCAGTTGTGCTGCCACATTCTGAACATATGTTTTCATTTCACAGCAGACGGCGGTTGAAGTAGGATGGCACTGCAACCGGCAGAAAGGTTGATGGATTTATTTATTTTTTAATATGTATATTTTAGATATTTATGTATATCGCGTCGGGATCAGTGCTCAAGTTGTGCAGTCCGCAGCTCCACAGAATAAGATTCTTTTTCAGAATCGTTCACCTCTCGTGTTACGTCAAGACCAATTTGGCGAAAAGACGTTCATGTTGCGTCATGAACAAAATGTGGTGATTGACTTTTGGAATTCTTACAAGAATATTTGTGTTATTTTGAGGGCGTTTCAGCGTTAGGCTAGTTCCAAGTACCAGGTCACATTCTCGACTAAAGCTGTCGTTAGTGTACACATGCTGAAACGAATATTTGGTCAAATCATTCCAAACCTTCTTCGAGCAAAAACATTCCTTTGTTAATTTGGATGTATGCATGAGGTCAATGTCATGCTAAAAGGTGAAATTCCTCTTCATCTTGAGCTTTTTTTTTTTCTTTCTCCACAGACAGCTGAAGGGGTTGCGCTATTTGGACCTGTACATAATCCCCTCGACCTTGACTAAAGCCCCTGTTCCAGCTGAAGAAAAACAGCCCAAGGCGTGATACTTCAACGACCATGCTTCACTGTTGCGCACATGGTGTTATTCTGGTGATGCATGGTGTTGTGTTCATGCCAACTTAAATCCAGTTGAAAATGCGTCGGGGGTTGTGCACAAGAGTTGCAATATAATCTGACACCTTGAGAGCATGAGGAAGAGTGGTCAAATGTTGGAGACAGACTAATAATACCCCCAAAAGACAGAATAAGGCATATACAATTTGCAGGGTGTGCTGTTATGCAGTCAGTCATCAGGGCAAAAAAACAAAAAGGTGGATTTTTATGTTTTTAATTTTAGATTCATCACCTAAAAAAATTGCTTTCAGTCAATCCCGCGATTCAGCATATTTGTGGATTTAAAAAAAAAAATCACTATTTTTTAAAATAGCGAATGTTTACGGTTTTTTATGTTCTGAATGTATGTTTGCATTTCAATGGCCATCAATCATGCGCGGCTTCTCACGATTCTTTTGCTCATTTGGTCCCTGTCCCCTGCGGCTTGTGGGGGTTCAACTAGATTTTCAATTAAAGGCATTCTTTACTTCTTGAGCAATTTTCAGCAGTAAAAAAAGTTAATATTTTCAAGTGACGTTCGCAAGTTGAGCCGTGATTGGTCATTACTTGACCCGAGTACATGTGATGTCCTTTTCGAAAATTGGCAAAATGCTTTTTTGGAAAGTTGTGAACTGTACATGAATAATAATCAAGCTATCAAATTTATTATAGACAACATATCAACTCATTACTGCAAAAAATGTTAAAGTGAGTTAAAAAAAAACAAACTTTAATGTGCTGAAATAATTTCTCAAAGTCTTATTGTTTTCTGAAACTGATCGCGTTTTATATCCACTGTATGTTGACTTCGGACAGATGTAAAGACTGCCTGGGACTGACTTCAATCCTTAAGAGAACTATTACGGCATCAAAGGGGATGGAAAAAAAAAAGTACAGAACAAGACCGCTTTGGTGTCTGTCTAGGTCAGCTGATCCCATGTGACTGAAATAATGGGGCATTCAGGATGTCATGAGCTGCAGGTGTAAAGACTCGAGAGCGGTTGCAGCTGCTTGCGACTTTCAAACAATTGCTGGTGTCCATCAGACATTCCTATTATTTCTAACGTACATATGCTGGTCCTTGATTTCATCTAATAACAACAACAGTGGGTCAAAGATAAGCAGACTATTACCGTTATGACCTGAAACTTGACCTGGAAGATTAGAGGGAGCAATGTTAAATCCCATAATCCCCTTTTGGGGCAAGCAGTCAAATGAGGTCTCTGGCCTGATGGTGGAGGTTGCATATGATTAAGAAATAACACGATTTCCTTCATGGTGATCAAGCATGTAGATGGCGAAGAGGCAAAAAGAGTGATTTTCATAATCCGACAAACGGGGAGTTTTGAACACATGAGGCAATTCCAAAATGTGGAAGATCTGTAAGAAACGAGAGCAGCGCAGCTTGGCACAAAATTCGCACAAAAACGAATTAGATGCGGGGGAAAGGGCGGCAATTGTATCACCTTTCACTTCTCACCTTTGGGATGGTCAAGTCAGAGAATTTTCCTGTTGCACGTGCATTAGGAAGCACCTCCGATGGTTTTTGGTGGGAATGCATGAGACAGGAGCTCTTCCAAGTCTTCAGGCTGAGTTTAGGTCTGATGATTACCCTTAAAAAAAGAACAGGTTGCAGGAACATCATTCATTTCATGATTTATCAATAGCTGCCATTATAAACACACCTAGAAAGAGGGGAGTGATGACTTCAACAAGTCTGAGGTCCAAATGCAGCTTCCGCAACATGTCATGGGCTTTTTCTTACGGTTTCCATCCATTTTCTAAAGTGTTGTCAATTAGGGATGATGGTGAGCTGGCGCTGATTACCGCTGACTTGAAGTGAGAGGCGGGGAAGACCCCAGACTCGTCGTCAGTCAAACCCTGATTATATTTATGACCCATACTGTATGAGCGTTTTAAACATTTTTTTAAAAAAAACATCTGGACAAATGAACACAACTGAGCAAAACGGAGTACTGGAAAATGAGAAGACAAGTTCTGGAAACAGGTCAGGACAAAGATTTTTCTTCCAGATAGCTGCAAATTCATATCAGCAAATTAATTAATACATTTCAGTGTCAAGATCTAGCAAAAACCACAGTTGATAGCATCAAGGTGCATTTTTCTATCCATCTTCACCTTCAATTGACTGAGGCAAGTGCTGTCCTGTTTCTAATCACATCCCCTGCAGCAGCAAATATTTCCAAACTCCTGGGAAGGAGAAAAAAAAAGTGTAAAAATTAACTGAGGAGTTCAGAAAACGGACAATCGTGTCACAGACTCCGTGTTGGCACTCCACCGAGTGTCAGATAAGCTCATGCTCTGCAACATGCAAAATAATGACTATTTTCATGCCCATGCTCGTTTCCAGTTATCGTTTGAACCACAATCTGTGGCAGCCTGAGATTAAATCTTTACAGTAAGACCAATGAAGAAGCCATTGATAAAAATAGAAAGTCGCACCCGTGTATGGAGCGTGGACTTTGTGGATGTTTCTTAAGGAGGATATCCAATAATTTTTTTTTTAATGAGAGGCAGTCAAGAACATAGAATACTGCTTTAAAAATGTACCAGCTCTCTTTATTATTATCACTGTATGAAGCATGTTACAATGATATATGGGGTTGTCGTTTACAGGATGATTCACAGGAAAAAAAAGAGCATCATAAAAAGAAAACAAAAATCAGAAACAAAGAGTTCTTTTAAAAAATAATGATTAAAAAAAAAAAAGGGCACACACCACCCTGCATGACAATGTCATGTAGCAACAATTGGGGAAGACATCCACCATATGCCTTTCAAAGCATCACTTCTGTTGAATCATTCAAGTTCCACCAAGATCAGCACAAGTCCGTTATTGTGTTTCATTTAATGTCTGTAAGGTTTGGACCAATATTGGATCTTCAATCCGCCGGAAAATAGCACAAAAGTTCTTCCCTCCGTTGCGCTGCACTTTCTTTCCCTCCTCTGTGCACACACCCAGTCGAGAAATGATGACATCATCAACCTGCAGAAACCAATGATTTGGATGAGACAGACACACACCTGTGCATTGTGCAATTCAATAAACCTTCAAATGAGATAACACGACACAACCATGTTGGTTCGGAATTGTTGACTGAAATGAGAGCAAAGAGCAGAGAATTTAACGCCGCCTCTACAAATTAGAGACGCCATTGTAGAGACGAGGCAGGAATTGAATCAAAAATTAATATTTTAAATAACTGATTGGTGACATCTCATACAGTTTGTTGAAGGTGACAGGCAACTACTTGAAAATTTCGTATGAAGAGACGCTTGTCAGTAGAGGTATTATCTTATATTTTAAATATATGTACGTACTATTTTCCGAGAATGTTTCGACAATGGCAACAATTTAGGCAGATGCTGCCTTTACATGTCAGTCATCAGCGGAGAAATGAGTGGAAGAACAATGGGAGTTGGAAAATACCTCCTGATTTCAAATCAAGTAGAGGAGTGGTTGCGGGACCTAAACCTCTCAACTGCCGACGTGCATTGAACAGAGTGTCTCAATTTGAAAGGCCGAACTACAATAAGAGAGCTTGGAGAGTTTAAATATTTACTCAAATTCTCACTTGAAAAGTTAAACCCTTCAAAGAAAACTGGAACACAGCGAAAAAAAAAAAGAAAGTGTGACCTCTGTGGAGCAGACAGAAAACAAATACAGTTGTGTGCGAGCTGCAAACACAGAGTGCCTCCCCCCCCCCAAAAAAAAAAAAATGCTCCACGTACCAGCTCTTCATCGGGGACCCGTGTAAACAACGGATGTTCGTTGAAGTGCTTCACCATCCAAAGGTGGACCTCCTCCACGTCTGTGATGGTGTAAACCAGACCCTAAAGAGAGATGCAGAACGGCCAACAAAATAAAAGGCAAGCCAACAAATTTGTTGTGAGCACCGATCAATATAGTTTCCAATCACCATTTACAAACTGCATTTTACCTTATCTGTGTTTTGTGAGCTTAAATATTAAAATATGATGCACAAAAAAGACTGAGAAGACGATAAATATATATATTTTTTAATATTTGGTGGTGTACGACTTGCTACAGATCCAAATGAGGGTTTTGCAAACCTGACAGACCACAGAGAGGTCTGTGGTTCAAGCGAGAGCCATTCCACTTTTTAAACGTTGAGTGCAAATTGCGTCTGAAGGTTTCATCATATGTGCAGAGCAATGATCAATGGCAGGGTGATAAAAATAACCCGGAGACAACACAGAGGTTAATCCCCGAATGTCACTGTAGTTTACACTGGAGACTGCACAGATAGCTTTACTAGAACAAGGACTTCTTAGAAAACTCAGTCATGGCACACATTACCACACCGCACTGCACTTTAGCTCACTTTTATTTCCCCCCCACTCCCGCTGGGAAGCTGAGATTAAAAAAAAAAAAAGAAAAATGGACACACTTTATCTGTCGCTCATTAACTGTAATTCATGTTTTGGCGGGAGAACTGTATCTGCATGTAAGTGGCTTTTGACTCAGCATGACACTGTATTTCGTTATAGTGTTTTGAGCTGTTGACTGCTTTTACGTTCTTAATTTATTGTTTCAACCGTCTGAGTATTTTTTTTCCACTTTGTATGGATTGTGAAAATGCTCTATAAAAACTGCTGAGTTGAGTTGAGTAAGTAGACTTCTATGACAGCCATCCCACTACACCAACACAAATATGGCTTGGCGCCAAAAGAGAAGGTCCTGGCGGACCTTTTGTACACGCACACACACACCCATTCTTGAAAAAGGAAAAAAATTAGAAAACTAATTCGGCACAAGGCACCTTCTTAGGTGTATTAACGTGTGCCACCTTCGAAACTGCAGAAGTGCGTCAATGGCCTTCGAACTCCCAGAGTTTGAGCCCCCAATCAAGATACAGATATTTGACTTTACAGTGCATCCAGACATATTTAATTGTATTTTTATTACTTTAAGATAATGGGCTTTATGTGTGACATCACGCAACCAAACCACAATACAGGTTAACGGTCTTCCTGCACGCATAGCAATAATTAGGGTAAAAAAAAAAAAAAAAAAAAAAACGGCTGATGACATGATGCTTTGAACTTGTTCGAATATTCTTTTCTTTATCACTGGCATATTCGGACAAAAACGTAACGTTAACCGTGTGTATGATTTATCTACATATAATGTATATGATCAGGGTTGGGAGGAAAAAACAAAACAATCTTTCGGATAATTGATTCCAAAAAGATTCTTTTGTGACAGCCATATATGATGAGAACAGGATATATCGCATGATATTTGATAAGGTTTGATATGTGTTAAGACAAACAAAGCCGAAACGTCACATATGATCATTTTTGTTAACTCTTAAAGAAATCTGATGTAGAACAGAAGACACTGTAAACGTTTCTATCGGTGCTTTGTTCCAGTCTCCTGCCATGGGGTCGGAGGGATAGCTAGCTAGTTAAAACCATGCGCTAGCGGTAGAAATTACACCGTGGGGGGTGGAAAGTGACTCATGCTGGTCTTTTAACTATGTTGACAGGGCAGCTCAAGTTATCCTACAGTGGCGGAGAGGTGGACGCCCGGGTGTGCACTGAGCCCCCTTTTTTCCACACCCCAAAATCCGGAAAAATGAAAGGGCGAAAAACTATTTTGGGCTCTTCTCTCCACAATTGTACGTAGCTCTCAGTCTATGCACGTTTTCAGCAATTATCATCAAACGTTTCCGATTTATTGTAAAACAAACGTCGGACCTCCACCTCTTTTGTGGAGAACGTAATAATATCGCTTCACACAAATGTTCCATGACCGTGCTTCGATTTGTGTTTTACATACCCCGACTCTCAGTGTGTAGGCATACTCTGCTAACAACGTGGGACTGATGATCCTCCATTTGTGTTTGGTCTTCTTAAAATGAGGGTCCGGGAAAAGGAAGAACATCTTACTTAGCTGAAAAGAAAGAAAAATGGTTCGAAACCCTTAAGTGAGCTTGGAGATTGAACTTTGAATCACTCTGACACACACATACACCAGCTTTCATATTATACAATGTAACCTTTTCAACATGGCAACCATAAGACTCTGCGGTTGGGTGTTAAACACAGCTGGAATTTCCCTTTATAGTTGCCTATACTCACGTGAAATGCACAGACTGTTGATATTAGTCTGCCAGATCCATTCAATAAAATTCAAACAATTTTTTCCCCCCCATATATCGAAAAATGATTCATGTCAGGTCTGTACAGAAAGATGTGAAGTTAATCACCAGGGACTGCAGCAGCCTCAGGGGGGCTCAGTGCTGGCGGAAGATAAAAAAAAACCCCAAAACATTGTGTTCTTTTTCCAAGTTACAAAACAAAGGAAAAGACAGACAAGTGTTGTTAGGTCTTCATTAAGGCTCGGCGTGTTAAAAGGTGGGACCATGAAGTTGACTCACCTTCAACAATCCCCTCTCATCATCTTCATATTTTCTGTCACGTAATCAAAATGAGTACAGTAATTTTGATTTGATTATTTCTGTCATTGATGCAATTTTGTTGTTTAGAACCTTCTCATATTTTTGTAATTGTATGACAGTTGGAAAAAATACAAGTTAAAACATGGGCTAGTACATGTACATGTTAAACACGTTACAATGTCTTTTATAATGGAGACAGTCAACCGAATTTTAATGGAAACCCTAAAATGAATTGTGTATGACTTTAGAGTTTGCACTGAATATGCATCACGTCTATACTTCAACATGTCAAACTCATGCCTTGTGACACTAATGTAAACAATCAGCCCGTATAGTGCCCTTGAGAGCTGCGCTCCAGTCACGGACCAGCAGGGCAAACAAACATACCGGTAATTGATCACGCTGTAGTTACAATACATTTTAAAGGTTAAAAGTCGCTCTTGATTATGCTGAACTGTCACCACGTTCAAATCTGCTTCACTGAGATTGAATAATGGGGCTTGTTATATAAACATAGCATCTATGACATCATAGTAACCTTGGCAATAGACCATCAAATGCTTTAAATTGGCTCGCTAAGAATTCCATACAGAGTGCAACAAGAATGGGGCAGATGGTTACTAGTAATGTTATGTACACTATTTTTCAAATCAAACGTACGATCAATTTCCTGGTCAGTGCAATATCCAGTGGACAGTCTAACTTTTTTGATCATCAATAAGTATCTTAGCTTCCAGAATCATGAGGACTTTATTGAACAAACGGTGTTAAGAGCATTGGTGTGCAAATACCGTGTTCCAAGTTATTATGCACAACATCTTAGAAGGACAAAATAGGTTGTAATCTGCCATTTTATAGAGATCAGTTAAAAAAAATTCTAATTAAGTTACCGTGGATCAGGAAGCCATCTACACACCCCGGTTCATATTGCAGGTTTTTGTTGTTATTAAAAAAAAAGAAGAAAAAAAAAAAACAAGTTAAATTATTTCAAACCGTTTTCCACCAATCTAACCTATGATCTGTACAACTCAATGAAAAATTAAAAAAAAAAGTGAAAAGGTTTACTTCCCTCTGGAAAGTAAAATAAATAAACAAACAACTGAGAAAATGTGGCCATACAAGTGGGCGTGGCCTCTTACCATCTTGGGTTGAACTCAATGCAAACTGTTCTGACTTGTTCTTTTGTGCTATTTTTTTTGTGCTTTCTACTTCTTTAGGGCAGAAGGCATGTTTTTCCATTTGATACCATGGCAGTTCTCATTTTTGCTCAAGTCATTTCGACCACTCCAGGCACCTGGCTACCATCTCACTTCCCATTATTAGTGCCCCAAAAGATCACTCTTCCAGTTTCTTGCCGACATTGCAGCCTTTTGGTACATGGTGGTCATCTACCATCCATCCAAACTTTCATCCATCTGGACCATCCATGGTAGCACAGGATTCAGTCAAGTAAATTGTCGTTGGACTATGTCACACTTTCTTTCAGTGTAAAGATCCTTCTTTATCTTTATGATTCATCCTGTTGAGTTTTCATTCAATTTGCCAGAGAGGAATTAAAGTACCACTGTTTATTCGTTCCGTGATACAATACTTTGTAGTGATGCAAATATGGCAGATGTACTTAATGTTGAGGAATGTAGGTTAAATTTTACTCGACTGCTGCTTTTGATATAATACTGCCTCAGCCCATTTGAGGTGAACATTTAATCCCCTGCGTTACAATACTATCATTGTGTAATTTAATAGGCATTTTAACATTAACCGGATAAAAAGTGTCTTGTGCGAATGTACTGGCACTCTAAACTCAGCTGATGCAATGCCCCCGTACATCAATCACTACATTGTTGAGAAATCTCTGATATATATAATTTTTTGGGGTGGAGGATAGAGGAATGTAATTATTTTTTGTTTGACAGATGACTCTTGTTACCTTGGCAGCACCAGGACCGGACATCAGCATTCATTTACGCTTATTAATAGGACTACAGGCTTTTGTATCAAAACTCTTGGTAGGATAGGGTGGGTGATGTCAGCGGGAAGTAGAAACACAAATGTCACATTTAGGACTGACTTGTACATTTGTAGTATGATGCAGATGTAATGGCACTTTGACAAAAGTCTGGCACCTTCACCGACCACAGTTGATACAGAAGGAAACAATAAAAGTAATCCCTTTGGTTGGTGACAAATCACATGAGCAGACTAAGAAGAGTTCAGGCACAAAAGTGAAGAAACTGATAACATATTTAAAATGACATTGTTAATATTTTCGGGGGAATTTTTTTGTTTGTCTATTGAGGAGCCTTTAGCCCTTTTGTGCACAAATTATGATAACCTGCATCAGTAAAAGCAGTCAAATGGATTTCAGGTAAATCCTACCTGTCCCTTCTTGAAGAAATTGGGAAGATACTTCATGGCGTTGCTGCGAAGGCAGGCAATGTTCTGGTAGCTTCCTGGATTGACCTCACGCAATGACTTGATACGATCCTTGACAAAATCGGACACTTTGACCCGGATCTCCAGGCCCAGCATGAGTTTGTCTGGAAAGAGTGGAGATAACTCCACTGAGAGAGGATGCATGAGCTACAAATTAAATCTCCAAAGGTCGACAGACAGACAGAAGAAGTCTAAATGGCTAAGACGCAAATACCTAAAAGTCCCCCGTATCCACACCCAATGTCTGCAAACTCAACTTGTGGAGTTCCTTCCCCAGACTGCTCCTCAGTAAAGAATTGTGGATACAGCGTGTGCCAGTCCATGTCCTCTGGACACACAGGACTGACAAAACAAGAATGAAAGCAATGATTTAGCCCCGATGAAGGATGAACACGTACGGAAAGAGTTCAAATTAAAATGAGAAAGGTAAACAAGAATACTGTTCCGTGAAAGACGCGGAGAAGGTACTGTATTCAGAAATGGTTGAATAAAGTAAATACTCATGACATCACTCACTAGTCAAACGAATGATGAGCCATCGGGTTGGAATGTGCTCGCTGTCTGTAGTAACGCTTTTGCGGCATTGACGAACTCATCTTGGCTTCACCAAAGATGTTCCTCCCGATAGCAGGCAAGATGCTCTTTTATTCGCTTCTTCTAAAACGAGTACTCACTTAAAAAACTCTCGTGTCACGTTTGCGGCTCCATTCTTTCCACAAACACGTGTCGCATAATATACGTCATCGTTAAGCGACCAGTATTTTTCTGACTCCACTTTTTAGTAAATAAAAACAATGCTCATAAAACTGCTAGTTATAATAATAATAATAATAATAATAATAATAATAATAATAATAATAATAATAATTGGATGATATATGGCGCGATAATAAATACTATATATACAAATTTGGTTACGGTATGCAAAGTAAAAATAAAAGGGACATTATTATAAGAAAGTATGGAGCCGTTCCTACTGAAAAATACAATACAGACGACCCCCGCAATTCACAGGTAGGAAACGGGCTGGCCCATGAATAGCAAAAATGCTTGTATAATTGATGGCTATTGAAATGCAGTTTTTTTTTGTTTTTACAAACACCCAGAGTTCATCAAAAAAGGCAGATGAACTTTTAATATACGTTACCGAATAATGAGCGCGTATGTGCACTGATTACAAACCTGGCCACACGTTTTTTTTCTCTAGCAGATCAAGTTTTTATAACACAAAAACTAGTACTAAGACTAATATGTAATTGAGTAACTTATGAAAGGCTCGGTTCAGCAACAGGTGGAATTTTTTGCTGAAGCGTCATTGCAATAAATTACAACAAATGTATGTATAAAATCTGTATTGCGCAAGATTTCATGAGTCAAATTTAAAAACTAAATGTCATTATCAGACTTGGACACATATGCAGGGTTCGGAGTAAAAGGGCTATTTATTTGAAGATCAGCGGCTGAAAACTCAGAATAGGCAAGATAAGCATTTTTCTGCCATTCAATGTACTTATTTTACTCTACAACTATATAGATTTGCCAAACAAGCCGTTGTCATATACAGTACTGTATAGCCTTTGTTTAATGGTTAAACGTACAAATAGTTTTGTACACGTCATATGCATTGTTTATCTTGTGCAAGTAGTGCGTGGGTGTCAAGTACCAGCCGTAAGTTCATAAACGGCATAACACAGTACTGTATTTTATATATTTATACCTTCTTTACCTCCACGGATTCAAAAACATTACAATTTGAGCAAAAATGAGGCCAGTGCATCACGGCATAGTTTTATTTGGATTTTTAAAATCTGATCCACTTCGCTCTGCAAGTTCAAATGTCTCAGTGGATACAATTGCAGTCCAAATACGCAAAACAGTATTTCTACAAAAGATATGTCAATTCTTCAGAAAGCAGCTGAAAAACTGATGGGTCCAGGCAGTAAGAAGAAGAAAAAAAAAAAAGATAACAGTACATACAACTTTATGTTAGTCATGACAATAAATAAGATGTAGCACAACCTTAAAAATGTACTTTTATTCAACAATTGTCATTTTATTCAACAAATGATGTTCATTTTTCTTTTTTTTTAGAGACTCCGATGTAACCAATCCATGATCCATTCACCCACTGGCCACATAAACAAAATTGTGCTTGTGTGCATTCAACCTGACTACAAGTTAATGGCAGTGTTGCCTGCAACACCAGAGTTCATTTGTTTGGTTCTGACCATGCTATACAGTGGTCACCCTCATGACGACCTCATGGTTGATGGTAAGGTTGTTGGGCCTTAGCCTGTTCAGGATACTCAAAATCGTATTGCCGATATCGAGAGTAATGCAAGACCTTGAACATCGCCTCGGCTCCTGCCCGTTATCGGGGAGTTCTGCAGTGGTACTTTCCTCACCACCAGCGCCTTTCCTGCTGGCATCTTTCCTTTTCTCATAATTGAGCACTTTCCACTTCTGATTCATTGTATGCCAGCGCTTTATAATCCGGTAAACAGATGGTCCTTCTTGGATTAGAAGTCCTATGCATATAGAACAAAGGGTAAGGGTGCAGCAAAGAGGGTTAATACTATTTATTGGATGGGAATCAGGAACTACTTCAAAAGGAACAGTGACAAAGTGTGAGTTCAGTTAAGTGTAGGAAATGTGTTCAAAGTGTTTAATATAAAGACATAAATCAAGGATTCACAAAGACGCAAATGAAATAGTTGATTTCCCTGGTGCAATGTGATCTATCTCTAGTGAAAGAAATGTAAAATTGTTGCAATATCCTGTGGCCAATGGATCAGTTATTGTGAATAAATACTTTAGAAACTGGTATTTTATTCAAGTCAAGTATTTGTTCAAATGTGCATGAATGTGTGACAAGAGTTTTAGCATTTCTTTTTTAATATCAAATAAAAAGGCACATTTTACAAAAAAATTAATTAAAGGGGAAGTCAACCCCTAAATTGTCTTTCTCATAGTACTGTATGTGCTATTCAGGCCCAGTAGTCTAAACACAATATTCTAATTAATATTTCATTTGTGGAAGCATTTTGGAAAATGTTGCATGACAGTATCTGTTGTGTCGTACCTATACAAACGAAGTCCATGAAGACGTACATGCCGTATAATATCTGAAAGATATAATCCTGACGCTGGAATTCGGCAAAGGGGCTGACAATTGACCACATAAGCCAACCCAAACTAGCTATGAGGAACAGAGCGCCCAGGATGACTGCTGTAATCTGTACCTTTTCAATTAAGTTCAGAGAGATGGGTTGCCACTGCAGAAACAGACAAGACACATGTAAAGGGGTCATTATCGTCATCAAGTAAGTGCTTGTGGTGTCACTCAGTCATCATGAAATTGTACAATCTACCCAAAACACGTTTGTGTTAGTGCTCTTTAATAAGAAAATAACTGTCGTATTGTGACTTGTTCAGTACTCACACAATAAAATGGAAATTATTCTTTTTTTTTTAATGCTACATTATTAATATCCTGCTCCTTTGGTGTGGCCCCTTTGGGCACTGTTGGTCTGTTTAATACAATACATCATGCGGAGTTAAACGAAGAAGCGCCATTTCACAGCTACTATATGAGATTCAGTATAATGCTGTTATTGTCATTTTTTTGTACAGGATAACAAATCCTGGTGAGAGTTGTCTTCCTGTGTTGCTTAACCGTTTGTGTTCAAATATCCATTGGTTGAAAGGCTTTAAAACAGCAACTAAAAACCAATCATTCGCATGTTTTTTATTGAACGTTTGCATTAAACGAGCCGGCCCATGACAGTTGTGTGGTTGTTTTACATACACTGTGTATTGTTTAGTTTGACAGTAAACTTCAACTGGGAGTGGCACTAAACTGCTTGAAGCCTCTCGCGCAGGGGTCACCAACTCCCTGTTTTGGACGGTTCCCCCCCTCCCACACAACTGATTCAAATGATAAGGATTGTTATCAGGCTTCTGCAGAGCTTGCTGATGAGTTGATCATTTGAACCAGGTGTGTTGGAGGAGGGAAACATCTAAAACATGCAGGATAGGGCCCCTCGAGGACCTGGTGTATAAGTAAAAGCAAAAAAAATAAAAATAAAAAATACCTGAGACAGTACACTAAATTTGAGATCTGAAAATATTGTTTACTTAAGGGGCATAACGTTTTGCGATACGAGTTGGGCCCACATGGAGTCAAGCAGCTGCTTTTTACAAAGTTGTAGAGAACATAAAATGTAATGAAGTGCACTTACACCAAATGACAAGAGTATTTATTGAGATACTTATCAAGTATAAAACCATACCAAAATCTAGTGCAGCCGCTTTTGCTTAATACATTTTTGCACGTTTTGAATGTTGAAATGCTAACTCAAAATGTAAGCAGTCCAAGTGTCACATGTCACAGTTCAGCTGTACAATGTCGACCAGTTAACACAAATATTCTAAAACGGACGCATTTCGATTTGCATTGTTCATCTGATCGTGATAGTGGTAAGCTATGTAAATAATGTGACACAAGACAACAACCAGTGGAGGAGTTGATTCATGCAGCAATACTTTCGACCCATAAACGACTAATCCACCTTTCAGGTTCTGTATACATGTAGCAGGTACCCCCAACAAAAGGATGCAAGGAAAAAATTGAACTTTTCACAACTTCAGAAGAGCATACTACATAAACCTCTTCATTTTGCTAAAGTTCACTGTATATCACATCGGTGATGTCTGTGATTCTGTGGAGACCCTGCCTTGATTTATCAACCAACAGGCCACCATGTTGACCAAACACAAAAGGTTGGCGACATTATGATACCTGCAGTGGGTTCTTGGTGCAAACGGAAAAGACCCGGTATTTGAAGCGACAGAGCTCACAGTTCCAGGAGCCTGTTTCCCCGATCCAGCGAACAAGGCAAGACTGGTGAGAGAAGCGAACAGAGCCGTCGCAGCGGCAGGGGCTCAGCAGCTCCCCCTGCAGAACACAAAGAGGACCTACATGAAGTCAGAGATCATCCATTTGATGTGCTAAAGTCACCGGGAAGTGAATAATTCCTTTAAAATCGACAGCATACAACTAGCCCCTTAAATGGTGACGCTAAAATAATGACATTATTGACCTTCACACATATTTTGTTCCGTTGTTTTTTTTTTTACTCATACTTTTTGACATTCATTCCAATATTACATTCAACATTACACATTTACAGTACACTGTTCCCATTTGGAATTTCAATCAGTCAACTAATTCATTTCACCTTTTGAGCAAATTTCAACTTGAAAGAAATTCCCACAGACCAAAAATTCAAACAAAATAAATTACCATTGCAACACCCAAATTATGTTCAACAAGGCAAAATCTACACACCCCACAAAAAATGCCACATTCATTTCCAATGACACATTTGAAAAGGCATTCATTACATTCAATATAATTTCACAACATTCGACATTTTTCAATATCATTCTATATTTTTTCACTTCCAATGCACATCATTCAAAATCTGTAGACGATTCAATATTCATTCTTTACACACCATTTCACCAGAAATTACAAGTCTAGTATTTATTATTTGCCCTATAAAGTAACAAAATGCAGCGTATTGATCTGTGTTCCTCTTTCAGATTAGGTTGAAACGTGTCTTTCCAAGGGGGAAAGACACGTTGCTGTTATTTGATTTTGCTTGAACTATATTAGTCGAGGATGAATATTCCTTCTGTGACAAGTCAGCTGGGATAGGCAACAGCACACCCGCGACCCTAATGACTATGCAATACTGTATAGAAAGGCGATGGATGAACGTAAAGCAGGATTCCCCGTGGCACCATGCTGCCTCCCACAGGTCAGTCTTGTTAGCGCATACAACAGTTATTTCATGTGTGGGATCTAAACTTTGAAAAATCACACGTACACCACGCTTTACAGAACAGCTCTGATGCATCATATTTCATTACAAGTTTAGGGTGAACCAGGCTTTTTTGTGTATAACCTGCTTTCACTGATTTGTCGCCCAATAGTCACCAATTGTGAGAATTTCTCCCCTTCAGTCATTGCTTGTGAAGGCTCTCAGTCGTACAGGAAAGTTCCATCGTAGAAAGGGTTCTGTCAGTCGTCATCTGTACCTGTGGGTAAAAAACAAAAAAAAAAAGGCAAAAAAGGACGTTTCGCTTCTCTCACAGAAGCTTCGTCAGCGGTAGACAACCCTGAAGTCTCCGTGAAGACTCCGGGAAGTTGCTCTGCGCTAAAAAGCTGAGCGTGGCCTGTTTGAGGACTGGGTGGGGATGGTTAGTCACGCCCCTATTGGTTTATTAGAGGCCCATTGGTTTCTAAATTCCCTATCATTGGGTCTTGATTAGGCCTATTGTTTGGGCTAAGGCTGAATAGCTACTTTCAGTTAGCCTGATCAGCATGTCTATGTCCCTTACTGGTCAACAAGTTATTGTAAATAGGAGACAGGTTAAATCTGATACCTCCTTCACGGTTCAGAGAGGGTGAAAATTTTTTAACAAAAATCGCTTCTTTTACCCCCCTTTCAAACCATCTCTTTTCTGTTCCTAGGATTTTTACTTGTTCATCTTCAATTGTGTGGTTTGCTAGCTGAAACGCTGAAACGCTAGCTGAAAGAACTAAACTGTTGCCGGAACACATTTGTGAACTGTTAGAAATATGCCTCAACACAACTTACTTCAAATTCAGGGACACGTTTTACCACCAGGTCTTTGGATGTGCCATGGGATCCCCTGTGTCTCCCATTGTGGCCAACTTGTACATGGAAGAATTTGAAAATTTGGCAATGTCTTCAT
>NW_017805625.1:6465340-6517705 GCF_001891065.2 Hippocampus comes | reverse complement strand
AACCAATGGGCCTCTAATAAACCAATAGGGGCGTGACTAACCATCCCCACCCAGTCCTCAAACAGGCCACGCTCAGCTTTTTAGCGCAGAGCAACTTCCCGGAGTCTTCACGGAGACTTCAGGGTTGTCTACCGCTGACGAAGCTTCTGTGAGAGAAGCGAAACGTCCTTTTTTGCCTTTTTTTTTTGTTTTTTACCCACAGGTACAGATGACGACTGACAGAACCCTTTCTACCCTTCAGTCATTCCAAAGCTTCCTGTTTTGAGGAAATGCATAAAGGTATTGTGGTCCATTCAGTATTAGACATAACTTTGTAAATGGAGCCAGCAGGCTTACATAGAATGCACAAACTCCTATAAAACACATTGAAATGTACCTTATCTGGGCCTAGGAAGCAGATCCGGCACTGCGGAGTGCGCATTCCACTTTCTGCAAGACTGATGAAGGATGCAGCGTCCTCCTGCAGGTGCTTAGCTTTATCAGCCGGCGCCTGGTGATTCTCCTCCTCCTTGTCATCTTGTTCTGCCCGACGAGGGTGGGCGAGCGGCGGCCAAGAACAGCCTCCGATAAGCCCCGTCATGCTGGAGCCGGTGTCGGTCCTCTGCTCCTGCTTGATTCGGAGCACAACTCTATTAGTTACCTATCATTCTCTTTGCGGTTACGCTAGTCCAATTAGCTCGGTCTATCTCGACGTCGGCTGGCAGGTCAGCGAACAGCTGTGGAGCCCTTTATGGATAAATTTATTCGCTTTTTCAGTAAATGCGTATGGGTTTTTTTCTATGTTGACAATGAATCCACGACATGTACAAATTAGCTTGTGTTTTCGAGCAGCAAGTGGAAGAAAGCCGATATTTTGTTTCGCATCCATCTAGCCAACACTGCACTGCCTCCTCTTCGTTAGAATGAGTGTGAGCATGATTATAAGCTTTTACAAACTCGCTTAAGAGATCGTCCCGACGCCACTAATCGTAATAGCCAAAAGTGTCGTTCAAACTTGAGCAACTTTTAATCGCCTGCTCCTTTCCGCGGCGCTGTAATCGTGACGATTGTAAATCTCACAGAATAGTGACACAGATGGCGTGTGTGTTCATCTACTTTTTGTCGCTATTTATGACGGTCATTTAATTGGATATGCAAGCAGACGCAAGATAGACGTCATGTTTCATTGATTGTTGCTTTCAACATGTGGGATTGTGCTTTTGTTTTATGTGGGGTGATGTGCATTGAATGCAAAACTACAGACACGTTTTAAAAATGTTTTTGTTTTTTCGGGGGTCGGGGTGGGGGCGGGGGGCTATAAAAACAGACAAAGATTAATACTTTCAATTTGCAACCTTGTGTGAACTGAAACTTGATTGAAAAACAGTCTGAAATATTTCAGGGAGCGAATACAGTACGGCTCATGGTCTACCATTTGAATTCAGGTGAAATTTTAAGTAGGCTACACTAAACTGGTTGCCATTGGGCACATAGACAAAAATTCCCACTTACAATCGCACTTATGAACAATCTGCATGTTTTTTAACGTAGCTGAAAACCGAAGTTCCTGAAAAAAAACATAAAATGCAAACTCCAAAGTTCCACAAGAGATTCAAAACCAAATCTCCTCACTGTAAACCATCCATCCATCCATTTTGAACACTAGTGGTACACTTGCCTGACTTGTGTGCGGGGAGCGTGGGGTTGGTTCCCATTCAGTGATGGTGTGAATGTGGGTGTGTATGATTGTTTGTCTCTATGTGTGCCCTGCGACTGACTGATGACCATTTCAGGTAGGGAATCTGCCTTTCGCCCGAAGTCAGCTGGGCTAGGTTCCAGCAACACCCCCGTGACCCTCTTCACATAAGTCTGCCACAACCCACAATGCAAAGCGATGTACAGAACTCATTCGTAAGAATTGCCTTTCCTTACCGATCCTGCTGAGGACATTCTGAAGTTTTTCCGGTATGCCTTGCCAGTTGGCAGTTACTGTGTACTATCAGAAAATATGCTTTATTCTTTATGAAGTGATTCATCACAGAGCTTTTGACACCTCACATGATGTCATTAAACTCAGCCATTACATCTGTATGACTTATGTTCTTTGTACTCTATTAATACAAAAAAATACTCACTATAAAAACCTACTGAGTTTGTTCAGCTCAAACGGAAAATAATCGCAATGATTCATTTAAGTTGACAGTACCTCAAACATCTTATTAAAGAATGTTTTATTTGACTACAAATAACTCAGATATTAATTTTGTTATACGTAACTAGTGAATGAATTGCTTAATGACTATTATTTATAATTAGAGAAAAACCTCAAGTCGAGATGCACAACACTGACAAAAAACTTTTGTGCTAGTAAAATAAAAAAAGTGCTTTGTCAATATATTAATTTCAGTTTTAGCTTTTTTTCAACAAAGATATAAATAGCTTCAGTTCACATTGAAGTTGGTCTCATTTTCATCCATCCATCCAGGATGGCTTTTTGGCATTCAGTTTTGACTCCTGCTGGAGAAACACAAGGATTATGACAGTGTTGAGCAAGATTCTAGATATGTGTGTAATTTATTTCATGAACCCCTGACAGTAATGTAAATGGTATGATAAACAATGATTTCTCAGTTACAGAGGGGCCAATCAGATCAATTATCACCGATGTCCAACGCCATTATTTTGCATCATGTGATTGGTGGCCCATTCTTTGAAATCGTATTTTAAAAACTGTCACGATGCGAGGTGGTGGTGGACCCCAAAAAGCAGGCAGGAGGGAGGAGCAGGGTGTACTTGAAGAAGTGTATTGATAAAACACAGAAAACTAAATCCTAAACAAACAAAGTCCAAAGTATCAACCAAAAACCATGACTGAAGCTCAAAACTATCAATAACAAAAACATGACCAAAAACATGACCGAAACATGACTGACAAACAAACATGACAGCAGCAAAAAGCAACAATGACCCGACAATGATTGCTCGGGCTGGGAGTCCTTTTAAAGCCACTAATTACCTAATGACCAACAGGTGTGCAGCTGCAGGGGAGCCCTACAGTGCCACCTGTTGGTCCCAAACCGAATCATGACAAAAACACAATAACATTAAGCACTTAAAATTGTTATTAAAATAAGAACTACTCCATTTTTCACAAAATTTAACCGTTGCTTTTCACTTAGGTTTGTTATTATGAATTGGGCCAGATTGGTATATGTGTGCAATTTATTTAATGAAACCATAACTGGATGGTTTGAAAAAAAATTCTTCTCAGCCACTGTTTGCTTGCTTCATTGACTATAACATTGGTGTCAAACTTATTTTAGTCGCAGGCCAATTTGGAGTTATGTCTCCCCTTGGAGGACCGTTATGAGAGTGAAACCACAAAATGATTATTTGTACACAACAAATTAATTGATTAACTAGTTTTGAAATCAGTCCAGTCAATTATAATCGTTTGTTCAATTGTTGTTCAAGTGAGTGTAAACAGAGCAACAAAATTATTGCAAAATCGCAACGTTTTTTGTAACACATGACAATTTGACATTTCGGTACACATTTTAGCAAATTGGCACCCATGATTTGTTTTCGCGGGCCACATAAAATGACCTGGTGGGCCAGATCTGGCCCCCGGGCCTTGAGTTTGACATCTGTGAACTATAACAATCAAACGTTCTATCCTTAAAACATTCATTCATTCATTTTCCGATCCGCTTTATCCTCACAAGGGTGGCGGGGGTGCTGGAGCCTATCGCAGCCCTTCAGGGACACCCTGAACCGGTTGCCAGCCAATCGCAGGGCACACAGAGACGAACAACCATCCGCGCTCACACTCACACCTAGGGACAATTTGGAGTGTTCAATCAGCTTGCCGTGCATGTTTTTGGAAAGTGGTAAGAAACCGCAGTACCCAGAGAAAACCCACGCAGGCCCGGGGAGAACATGCAAACCCCACAGAGGGAGGCCGGAGCTGGCATTGAACCCGGTACCTCTGCACTGTGAGGTCGACGCGCTAACCACTGGGCCACCCGAGCTGCCATACTTTAAACAGAGATGTGAAAATGTCAGGCAAACCACAGGTAGTAAAATGTCCCCCCTAGAAGTGAAATGGCCAGAGAATGATCAGGGGTGTTCATGGCCTAATAAACAAGCACTCTAATGTATTTTCTGTGGTTAACATACTGTACAGTACTGTACTCCGTTAACACATTGGTACTCCGTAGGCTATACTTTATTAAACAAGTACTCTCTGTAAATGCAAGTCTGCACCAATTTCACGCGGGGTCAGATAACATCCATATTTAAAATCTGTGAATAGTATTTTTATCTGAACTTGTTTCGACACATAGTTGGATGAGTAAACCAAACATTATATACAGCATTCTCCACAGTACAGTATTCTAGTTAGTGCCAAGGAGGACTGCGTATATGTAGCGCCGCCCCCGAACCGACTTTCTTGAAGCAACAGGAAGCGACAACCCCCGAAAAGAGTGCAGACTGGGAGGAAAAAGAAAGCGTGGGTGGAGGTCGAACTCGTATCGATCGATTGTCTTTTCTCGATCGCGCTCTCTGGACAGGCTGCACAACGTTGTGGCCGCCGCTGAGCCCTTGTGTTGTCGAGGTGAACTTCGACGTGGCACCGCATCGAAAAGCATGTCCGACTCGTAACGCTCCAAAGGAAGCTGACCCGGTTCTGGAGAGAGACAAAGGTACGTGAAACAGAAATGTATGACTTTTTTTCGTGTGGGCGACAGTTTGGCTCATGGACATAAGGCGTGTATTGTTAAGTCGTACATGTGCAAGTTTTTACAGGTCTCTTGCTTTTGGGGTGCGCCACGTAAGAGGAGGTGGAGGTGTGGATGCAAACCCATGGGTGCTCCTTGTTTTTTTTTTTTTTTTTTTTTGGTTTTTGTTTTGTCGCTTTAGTGTTCACTTTTAATTAACAAAAGCGGAGCAGCACCACGTGTTGCACCCCCCACCCCCGTCCTGGCCTGGTTCTCTCTCTGCCTCCGCCCACCGGCCTCCTGTGTCCGGATGGCTTAGATAACAAACAATGTTGCTGAAAAATAGACAGAAATCTAAATGTTTACCGTAAAACAGTACCACGGTAAACCCCGACTATGTGTAAGGAATGAATGAGTTCAGGTGAATGACCTCTCTGTTAATAGACATCAGTGTGATATCAGTTGTTACTCCTCTTGTTATTAAACATGAACAATGAAACGTGACAAGCTGACTTGACGACTTTGGACTAAAATCACAAGAGAAGGTCATATCATCAGTTCTGACGTTTAGGGTTCAAAATTTGAATCAGTGTCAAGTTTGCTTTTTCTCCCTATGCTTTCGTGGCTCCATCTTCCTCCCACAATTTTCAAAAACATGCACGTCACCAATATTGAAGAGTCAAACTTCGACCAATCCAAGTATCTTGCTCTCCAAGTACCACTATCATGTAATACGGTAGTGTAGTAGACCTAAGTGTTCATCAAAAATGAGGCAGGGCCTTTATGCCGAAAAAAAGCATATTTCATATTATTGTAATCCACTGTAACATTATACAGTTTGAACATTTAAACTACAACTAAATACATGGAAAAAAAGTACTTAGAATTATAACATTAAAATGCATGCGCATAAGGTGAATTAAAATCATACCTAAATATATGTTTGAATATAAATAATTAGGCGGCACATTCTACAAATGGTTAGCACGCTGGCCTCGCAATCCAAAGGTGCAGGGTATGATTCTGGCTACGGCCTTCCTGTGTGAAGTTTGCATGTTCTCTCCGTGCCTGCAATGGGTTTTCTCCGGGTACTCCAGTTTCCTCCTACATGCCAAAAACATGCATGGCAAGTTAATGGAACACTCTAAATTGTCCCTAGGTGTGAGCGTGGATCGTTGTGTGCCCTGTGATTGGCTGGCAAGCAGTTCAGGGTGTCCCCTGCCTACTGCCCGAAGACTGCTGGGATAGGCTCCAACACGCCCGCGACCCTCCAGAGGATAAGCGGATGAGAAAACATGTTTAAATAGAAACAACTATAAAATATTTAATACAACTGCACTGTACTTACTGGGTGAATACAACTAAAATGCATTTTATATACTGTAGATAGTTTGACAAAGTTAAAATCATGGCAACATTCCGAACAGTATGAACATTTGATTTCGTGATTCAGAAGAATTCACTGAATCAAATCTATCTAACTAAATGGTCAATAGGTGTCAATGTGACTGGTTCTTTGTCAGTTTGGCAAGTCTACAGATCACCCACGTCCTGATTGGTTGACACAAGGGACCGAGCTGATGACGACGGTTGGAAACATAAACCGAACAAGACAAGACATGAAAAAAGGGAAACCATGAAACACAACGCAAGCCAATCCAAACAAAGTCAAAACAACACAGATTATGACAGTCTAGGATCAGATACGGGTTTGGTTTTCTAGTTGAAAAAGCCCGATGGAATGGATGAGTGTTTGAACAGTAGAAAAAATTGGTTCACCCCTCCCATTTTCACACAATGTTGACACCTCATTCATTAAACATGATGAAGCCCAGCAGAAGAATAAGGAAGTGCACATTTTTGTTCATACTTCGCCTTCAATATCATGCCGCTGCATCAAAAATGTTCACTGGGTGAATATTGACAAACAAGCGTAAAGCTAAAGACTCTTGTGCGATAAAACACAGCTAACATGCTCAAAGTGTGGATTTGACAGTCCAACTATGGTAATTGTGAGAATAGCCTTCCGCTGAAAAATAAACGTACACGATGATAAATTTGCTTGCTTCATTTGAACATTTGGAAATGGATCCGTGCAGTGAAGTCTAACTTGACCAACTCCTTAAATCGATGGTATTGTAGACTTCTAACATGTTTTAACAAGGACATAATGATTAACTGATTGTTAGGAATTCTGTAGATGTGTGGAGTTAATTGTTGATTTATTATTGCACTGTGAAGCAATGCAGGAGGGAAAAATTGGCAGTACTTGACTGCAACCTTGCCGGGGCACTGTTGATCCGAGACGCACAAGACACCATCTGTATTTGTTTTACTAATTTCAGTATTTTCTTATGTCTTATACAAATCAGTGATTCCCAACCAAGCTGCTGTGGCCCACTCGTGTGTCACGAGGGATCATCAGAGGTGCCACGGGCTATGATTGAATTTCACTTCATTTGTTTGAAAAATATACAGATATATCTTTCTTTATTTATCCATGCCATTGAGGTGTATCGTCTATAGGAGTGTCCCAATGCAACTTTTTTACGTCACTGACATTGCAGCCTCGAAACTGTACAAGACCAATACTCGAAACGATATCAGCAGGAATGATACTTTCTTTTGTTTTTTTAGAATTAAATGTGAGAAGAGACTTGATCAAGTGTTACTATTCACACAAGGAACAATATTCCGCAAGGCTAGGAATGAGAAACTATGACCCTTTTAGTACAAACGTATGGGTTACACAATTCTTCCCCTAACACGAAAATGTACTGCACTTGAATTAAATACAAATACAAAATGAATCAAATGACCCTGAGACATTTCCCTAACAAACTAAATTAAAACTAATTATACTCATTGAAGAGTATATGATTGCTAATCTTGGAGATTTTGGAGGTAGACTGTTATAATCCGAAACATTTTTTTTTTCGGCAGATATCGGTATCAATATCTGATCGGGACCCCCTTATAGAGTCAGACTAATTGAATGCTTTTTTTAATAGATAGTAGAAGGTGCAATAAATGTTTATATCAGCTTTGCGTTCAATTAAACAGGCCCAGATTTCGTCCTGAGTTGGTTAAATTGTGAGTGAATGGAGATGACATCATTATTATTTCGGTATTCATACTTTTTGTGACATTTTTGTTTAGTGGCGCGCTGTGACATTTTCTAATATAAAACAGGTGCTTTGGCTCGGTAGAGCTTGGGAAACAGCGCAGCAGATAATTACCAGTTTAGTTTAATAAGGAAATGTCACAGTTAAACACTAATACATTCAATGACATGGGCTTAGCTTCAGACAATGACTCATCTTGCTTAGCATATGGTCACATGCGCTGTTCGTCTTGTTCACAATCATCTATTTTGGCTTTTATGAATGACTTGATGAAAATGGCCTGGCATAGAAGATACATATTTAGACGACACATTATTTATTCCCACCTATACAGTATGTGCTAAATATTTGTAATTGTACACCTTTGGTTACAAAGTCGGCTAGAATTTAAGACCGCATTATACCTGGATGAGGCTGTTTTTGAATTGATCCTAATGTTGTAAAATGTCATCTGATTATTGCAAATGACAGCAAAAGGACATTCCTTGTCTTATACAGCAGTCATGTGTTTAACCAACTTCTGCTCCGGACTTATGAAGCAACCTCACAAAAGTGAAGTTACATTCCGACATGCTGTGAACAACAAGCTGGACGGCCATTTAAGAAGGTTCAGATTTTGGAAGGCAGTGACAGGGACACGCTACAAAAGGCACTCGATTCATTGCCCAAAGTGTTTGGCTTTTCAAGTGGTTCTCTTCGTTTTCCGTTACACTTCAATTACTCTGCCCTGCAGAAACAATCCAAGCTGCGGCGCATTTGTCCCCCTTGAACAAGCTCTGACCCAGCAGGGCTTGGAGGCACCATCAAAGTCACACACACACACACACACACACACACACACACACACACACACACACACACACACACACACACACACACACACACACACACACACACACACACCTCTCTACAGTGTTAGTTAATCCAAAAAGAGGCCTCACAGGTAATAATTGATCGACAGAACAGCCCCTACTGTACTAAAACGTCATGAGAAGGAATGCAGAAAAGCAGAAACATTTGGCATTTCAATGGTGATAAAAATTGGTGAATAAGTTAGCTGCGTCATCTCGCAAGTCATCATGAGAGTGCAGGAGTTCTTTTGTACACATTTGCAGGTGGTTTACACCAATGGTCCCTAACCTTTTTTTATGCTCCAGATGTGGGTTTGGGCTGAGAGGGGGGATGCCTACAGACATTCTTCGCACACACAACATTAAACAAACATTAATATATGCTCTGCTCCAATACACAAGCAAACGTTCATCGACCAGCGGACCAGTCCAGGGTGAACCGTGCCTCTGGCCCAAAGTCAGCTTGGATTGGTTCCAGCTCACCCTTGACTCTAATGACGATAAGCGCTATCCATAGAGGACTGGATTCAAAACCCAAGTGAAAATTTGCTACATGGTGGCGGGGAAGGACACGGGATGTCCCAAAGGTGCTCTCCTGAGATGAGGTTCTGGGGAACAGATGGGCCAGCCAATAGCGTCAATGCCTTTAACATACAGCTGGTACACTTCAGCCACACGAGACAGAAGGAACCCAGGGCCCTTTGCGCCTGACTGTGGGTCTCATTCCTTCCCAAGTAGGCTGCAGAGAGAAGCAAAATGACAAGGAAAATGAATTCCCTTACAGTAGTTGTCTTCGCAGATGATGAAGAGCGAACCAGAATCTAAAAATGGACAATTGTTTAAGCCTCAGCTCTGTGCTTTCTGGTTGCTCGTAAATTGTCATTGTAAAACAATGTGATGCGATTTGTATTTCTCTCTCAGTGCGAAACCGGTCATGGCCCACGGCACCAGCCTCCAGTATGAGCGAGTGGCAGAGATAGGCGGCGGCGCTTACGGGACAGTCTATAAGGCCCGTGATACGGAGAGTGGTCGGTTTGTGGCTCTCAAAAGCGTACGGGTCCAGACAGACCATAATGGCCTGCCCATCTCCACGGTCAGAGAGGTTGCTCTGTTAAAGCGACTGGAGCAGTTTGACCACCCCAATGTGGTGAGGTAAGATAGTGGTGTGCACTCAGCCTCTTGTGTGCGGGTTCTTGAGAACACACCCTCAAACATTGTCGCCGTTCCCGTCTCCATTTCAGGCTTATGGACGTGTGTGCCACCCAGAGGACAGACCAGGAGACTAAAGTGACTTTAGTCTTTGAACACGTGGAGCAAGATCTTAAAACGTACTTGGAGAAAGCGCCAGCTCCAGGGTTGGCCCCTGAACGCATCAAAGTGAGCACTTTCTCTGTAACTTCATTGTTGAGCATTTTTAAACATCATCTTTTGGATTTAAACTTACTGATATTAGTTGTTTCTTCTTGTTGTTGCAATTTGTAATAACGTACAACTGCACAGGGTGCAACGGTTTTGGTGCCGATGCTGTAAAAAGGCTCCGCATACCGCAATACCTATTGCCAGTCTATAATATGAAAAACCATTTTGTCCTCCCTGAGCGCGTGATGTGTAGTTTGACAGATAGCGAACAACTCTTCAAAATGAGATGTAGAATTGTTTCAAGCTGTTGATCGGCATGCCCAGTTGAAGTTTACGGCAAAACGAACACAAAATAAAGAGAACTGCATGTTTTATGTGGAAGCCAACACGGTCTTGCTAATGTCTGCTAGGCTAATGCTAACACATGCGAAGCACTGACAGGCTAATGAGTGACACTCATGTTGCAATATAAAGCTAAAGCTAACGAATATTCAAACGCAAATAGTGCAACAACATTCGCAGAAAAATGACAAGAAATATAACAAATTCTTCATTTTCTGTGAAGTTATCTTCCATCTTTTCACTGAATCTACTTGCGTTATCCGACCCCAAAAGAAGCAGGACATGTCTCCCGGACAAGTACAATAAGATTATTCCAATGTGTTATATTTTTGTAAAACACATTTCATTAGATGTGTTACTTATGCCATGTTTAGTCAAATGTTTTTCAACAATATTTGATGAAAATTAAGCCCATTTGTTTCAAAATAATCACAATGTATTGACATTATGAAGTATCGGTACTCAGTATTGGCGAGTCCTCTTATGGAAGTACTTGTACTCGGTCTGGAAAAAAATGGTATCAGTGCATCCCAAGTTATTACCTTGAACGGCATCTCCCATGTTTTTTGCTCGTCCAGCCATTGACCCTTCTGTTACCACCTGCGTTCTAAAATACTTATAATCATATTCTACAACTAATACCACCGTGAGCGTTTTTGTATTAAAAGTCAGAGCTGTTGTTTTGGATCTCATTAGTTTCTACGGGTACTCCTCCAACTTTGTAGTTTTGGATGACATGTATCTGCTTGTTTTTATGCAGGACTTGATGAAACAACTGCTGTGCGGTCTGGCATTCTTGCACTCAAACCGTGTGATGCACAGAGACCTGAAACCAGAGAATATTTTGGTAACCAGCCAGGGTCAGGTGAAGCTGGCTGATTTCGGACTAGCGCGCATGTACAGTTGCCATATGGCCCTCACTCCCGTGGTAAGAATCAGCTGACTTGGTTATATTTATCACCGTTATGAGCTGGATATTGACAGCTTTTGACAAAATATACAAATTCTGATGCTCTATCTAAAAAGGGATTTAATCGTGTGCCGTAGCTTCTATGAGTAAATGATGTGCGTTGTTGCTGAGAATGCAAGCTAAAGTCTCATTTCATTTTTTGTTTTCATCCATGGGCAAGAACTCACAGGAACTTGGTGGATTTGATTTAAAGTGGCTATCATTGAGGTCATTCTGTCCATGTTCATTTTCCTCCAAAAATGAACTTGTCCTAGAGAATTCAAGGGCTTGCTCCTTAATTGTGGGCTAACTCAATTTCATTTTTTTTTTTAGTAATTTTAAAGTTAAATGCAGAAATGAATAGAAAAAAGGTCTTTCCGATGAACACTGGTTTCAATCCAGGTTTATTACCAATGTTGATACAGTATAGAAGGTAGTACAGCATTATCGCACTCAGCGTTTTTCCTGATTCGCTAGTGCAGTAAGTGGGCCATCTCCCATTTCTGAGTAGGCTGTGCTCATGAAAAGTTTCACGTCCTGCAAAAGCGGAAAGTAAGGTTCAAAGAATTGGAGAAAGCACATAAAACTAGTAGCGCCAACTTGGCTGCCCGTGCATCTGTTTGCTAGGTCTACGTGACTGTTTTATATCATCTTTCATGGGACGCTGGGACAACTTCCGTAAAATAAAACCCCCCAAAATTAAAATTGCCATATAAAGAGCCAAGATATAAATTCCCAGTTTTTATTGCAGCCATACAACTTGAAATCAGTCTCCTGCAAAATAACAAAATAGAGTTTGGCCGCTGCAGTTCTCCGTAGAATGTCATCTGAACATTTCCAAGCTGCTCAAAGTTTTAATTTCAACAGTCTTGTTTTTGGTCGTTCATTCATCCTCTGGTTGCCGCATGCGTCTGTCTAAGGTGGTGACACTGTGGTATCGGCCTCCTGAGGTTTTGCTGCAGTCGAGCTACGCCACACCTGTCGACATCTGGAGCTCCGGCTGCATCTTTGCGGAAATGTTCAAACGCAAGTGAGTCAACGGGATTGCTGATCGGATTCAAAGACACTGTTTGTGACGTCGATATAATGCTAGTCCCTGCGTTGGGAGGATTCAAATTTGATTTTGATGCATATGTAGAAAGTGGGAGGTTTACTCTGGAAAGTTGTTTGTAATCATATACTGTAAATGCACCACATGCTGCAATTGTTTTTCCCTTCTCTTGAACCTAAAGGTCATTAAAATATTAGGAACAGAAATTGAAGGCGGACTTTTGACAGCAATCGGACTGCAAAAGTACCTAAGAAGGTGACCTCGTGAATAAATGTGTCCTAATTGGACATTCAGTACATTTGCAATGTAAAAAAAATAAATAAAAATTCTCCTTTTCAATTATCTGCCGACTGCTGTCAGTCTCTTGAATCAACGTACGTGAAAACCTGGGCTCACCCCCACTCACCCATTTTAATAGCACAGCCGCCTTATGCAACATATATGCAGTTGTATATATGCTTATATTTTATATTTTTATATTTCATTCTGTACTGTGTACAGTTCATTTTTAAATTTATTTTTGTGCAAGCGTATACTTTTTGTTTTTCTACTTTCTTCCTTTCAAAATGTTGCTGCTGTAAATTGCGAAATTCTCCATTGTGAGACAAATAAAGGTTTTCTTATCTTATCTTATCAAATTATAACTTTAGTATTGGATGTTGCGTTCACAATCTGAAAGTCGAGGAAGCAATTAACATTGTAATTCTTGAACTGTTCTTCCTGTCAGACCCTTGTTCTGTGGAGAATCCGAAGTGGACCAACTCGGGAAAATCTTTGAGTGAGTCACACATTCATGCAGAGTTACTTCAGTGTGAGATGTGATTCCTATTTCACTGAAATTGAATGTGTCATTGCAGAGTGATTGGCCTGCCACCAGAGGAGGAGTGGCCAACTGGTGTTACAATTTCAAGAAAACACTTCCCCCCTTTCTCGGCTCGCCCAATAACTGACTTTGTTCCAGAGATAAATGAGCAGGGAGCACAACTGCTGCTGGTAAGATGTCAGTGATGTGGATGTCAAGTGACAGCCGATCAGCATGTTAACCGAAATGCAAGCTGAGACTTCCTGCTGACTCAGGAAACCTCAAAAAATTGCCAGGATTGCAGTATGTTAGCGTAGAACTGCTATCGATTGAAATCAATCAAAGCATTTCCAAAATGGCCCTTCAAATGTGAGAACTTGACATCATAACAATATAAAGAATACAATCATTCTTGAGCAGATCTGCGTTAAAAGTTCCGCCTTTAAGGAAGAAAGTTTGAGAAAATGCTGAGCCTTGTTTGTAAACTTAAAGTTTATATCCCTGACCAGATACACGTTATGCTAATCTGGCAATTATGTTAGCCGGTATTTGTCGCTCTTTTTATTTAAGTCACCAGTATTTCTCAAAATTACTGTAAATTGGGTGCTTAAATGCTTGAATCCTCACATCTTCGTGATGAATCTCTTCTTCGTTGAATCCTCCTCACCATCAAAATCGCCCAAACCATTTGTTGTCACTGTAAAAATTTTACATCTTCCCGAATTAAGTGTACATGCGCAGTAAAATGATGCTAACAGCTTTCAATCCTGTACATTTTAATAATTCGGTTTGATGAGACGTTTGTGGGCCTCAGGAAATGGCGGGACCTCGGGCAACTGCATAGGTTTGCCTCATGCTAAGGATACAATGTGGCGAAAAATAGATAAATAATGCCACTCTGCTGTAACAAGTACACATTTACATTTTTCCCCCCCCAACCCCAAATATGATTTTATTTAAAAATAAAATGTATGTCAACTTCTCTTAATCACAATTTTAATTTGGATTCTCTTTGAGCTTGTGTGCAAACTTTTCAGGATACTTTCAGGGTAAAAGCAAACCTGCAAAACATGCCAACTGCTTTAATAGCCAGATAGAATTTATTCAGTCAGAACAAATTTTCAATCAATATATTATTCATAGAATTTATTGTTGTTGTTGTTAATAAGATATAAGCAACAAGCATACACCTTTACCCTACTGCAGCTATTCCATCACAAAGCAAAATGCTACTCGGTCATAAGCTAAGTACTTTCTCAAAGCTCTACAGTGCTGGTAAAACTCAAATTTATTATTATTATTTTATTTTTGTCCATTAAAACTTCTGCATATGTATGGGTATATATGATGTCGTAAAAAGTTGTACAAAACAACAACCGTGATCGCAAAACTTGACCCTGATTAATCTTTTATCCAAGAACTTCTCCAAATCTCTTTCTGTTGCCTAGCAACTGGCTTCATCCAGGATGAGGGCAAAACATCCCGTAAAATGGCAGCTATCAATGTTTGCAAAGCGGATTCTCAAATTGTGTGTTTGAGAGCAAATGGTCAGCTTGTTTTCAGGCTGACTTTCAAGACGGTTGAATGGCACTTCTCAATTGGACTTTTCTAATATCCCACTCTTCTGTCTTTCTTCCAGGAAATGTTAACCTTTGACCCCTGTGATCGAATATCCGCCTTGAATGCACTAGATCATCCATATTTTCGCAATGAGGAGATATTGACTGAGACATAAAGCTGAGCTGCTGCTGCAAAAAAAAAAAAACAGCAACAAGAGAGGTAACAGCCCAGCTTTGCCCACAAGATTTCACACTCAAGGAGTCCCTCCTGTGCCCTGAGATCTTTTTTTTTTTTTTTTTATTACTCCAGTGTTGAAAACAATTGAAAAAAGGAATCACATTGAAACGGAGCAAAGTTATGGATCACCGACATGTTTTTCCAAAATGTAAATGTCACACTTATTGATGTTAGAATAGCATGACTTTTCAATATTGTTTGTGCTCCATTTGTCCCACAGCATTTAGTTACAGCCTCCACAAAGTGACAGAATTGACATTTTGGTTGTGAGCAACTCTTGAGTCAATTGAAAATACACACCGTAACATCAATGACCCTCAAAGTCATTTCGGAAAAATCTTTGTCCTTATTGAATGACTGAAGAGGTGGATTTCAGATTCCATTGTTGTTGTTGTTTGTGTGTGTGCGTGTGCGCGTGCGTGTGCGCGTGCGTGTGCGTGTGCGTGTGCGTGTGCGTGTGTGTGTGTGTGTGTGTGTGTGTCTGTGTGTGTGTGTAAAAACCTTCTGGATTCAGCCTGCACTGCAACCACAAAGGAATAAAAACACCTTTAATCACCAAACAACTCAATGACTTAAAGGTTCATTTTGTGTCACTGTTCAATTCTGTCTGAACTTCTGCTGGGTTCTTTTGCCTTGACTGCTCGCTATATGATGAATGACCAGCCCGAGGACTGCGAGTTAAAGCCTAATAGGTTTAATACCAATAGAGATGAATTCCAAAAAGCTCGAATACACAACCTTGTCGTCTTATCGGCCACGCAGATGCGGAAGAAAAGTCTAATGTGTCCAAAATGAGTCCCTGTTCGCGTACCTTAAAAGTCAAGCCCATACACGGGTGTGAGGTGAGATAGCCTAAACAAATGTCAGTATGTTTACCAAACGTTGTTTAACTGGTCTAAGTGTGCAATAGAATCGGAAATGCAAGGCCTTGGCAAGCGAAAAGGTCACAGCAATAAACAAATCAACTCAAGTCTCGTGATTTAATTAGGTGTCTCAGAGGTTGAAATCTAGCACCACAAATCGTGTCAGCGCTAAAAACTGATCCCAGACAAATCCTTCACAGATAAGGTGCCCGCTAACTGTTTCACACTTTGTGTAGTTGTGATGTTCCAAATCGTCACCATCTGAAAATAATTGCCTCCACTCACATTTTGACCAATTTATGATTTGTGCTTCAAACAGATTAAAAAAAACAATTTGAGACATATTTTTAGTTACCCCCCCCCATGGTTTAAACTATTAAATGTATTATAACACGATAAACTAAATTGCTCACATGCTGCATGCTAGCTAGTTGATAGCACGTGATGAGAAGAACAGCGAGAGTAAAACACGTGCCAAAGTGAGGTTAATATATATATATATATATATATATATATATATATAAAATACTTTAAACTTATTTGAAACACTGTTTTTTTCAACACATCGCAAATGTATAATAACACAGAAACACACATTGTAAGAAGAGTCCGGGATTGGCACGGTAGCATGTGACGTTTGAGAATTTGCGAGTGAGTGAATGAGAGCTGTGGTCAACAGCAGCTTCACCATAAGTGTACCAACTGTGTTGTATTGTTCTCCTGGCATTCAATTAATGGAGAAAAGTGCATCGTCTACCGGGACTCTCTTTTGCCTCATGCAAGGTAGGTTATTATTAAATTAAGCTTGCTGTTAAATCAACATGGTCACACATGCATGTTAGTCATCAGTACATTTGAAAATTCCTGTATGATATCATATTTTTGTCACTATCAGCATTCATATTGGCTTTTGCATTGATTTGATTAAATTGTTTGTTTCATGTTATGGCTTGTTTTCCTGTGTCCCATGTTCATGGGTTGTCTGCTAGTTTGGTTTTTGGCTCCATCTGTTCTCATCACCGCTATTCCTTGCGTCAACCAGTTAGCTTCCTCCAGCTACTCGTCTTGTCCAGGTGTGCCTCAATGTCCTGTGAATGTGTTTGTACTTACTTCAGTGCTTTCATTCAATCTGTGCTGGTTCAATGTTCTTCGTCATCATGTTTCCCTTTAGTCTTCTTCAGTTTGTTTGGTTTGTCTTTTGCCTAACAATATCATTTCCCCTCCTCCAAGGAGATATTTTTGTTGAAAATCCAAATTAAAATATGTATTCAGAAACCCCCCTCCACCTATGTGAACATTTCATATTGAATAACATTCGACAAACAAAGTTCAGGCATATGCACAAAGTAGACCTGTTCAATTTGGCGTCAATCAAAATTAGACCCTGGTAGGGGCAGCACAGTTGAATAGCAGTTTGCATGTTTTACTCACATTTGTGAGATTCGAAATGCTGCACTCGTCTTCCCGTTTGGAATTGACATGTTCTCCAATGCTTGCGCCTTGTCCTCCATTCCAAAAACATGCAAATTGTTACACTAAAGACCCAAAAGAGTCCGGAGGTGTGAATGAGTGCCGTGAATGGTTGTTAATCTATTTGTGCTCTGCAATTAATTGGCCGGCGATCAGTCTAGGGTGTACCCTACCACTCGCCCAAAGTCAGCTGCGATAGGCTCCATCTCACCCGCAACCCTAATGAGGACAAGTGCTACAGAAAGAGGACGGCATACAGTAGCTGGCCTTGGCAAAGCGTCTTTTTGTCATTGACAAAAGTGACATTTTGCCTCCCGAGGTTTTCATGCTTCCTTCTCTCTCCCTCTTCTTTTGCTCCTAAATCTTCCAGTTTTTCATTTGATGTTAAATGTAGTCTACGAGCCTAGATATGCTAATTAATCTCATCCTGTGCATCTTCTCTTTTGTACATGAGCGGCCAGGCAGTGCGAGCAGGCCCATAAATTGCTTTGGAAAGGACAGAAGAGAGAGAGAGAGAGAGAGAGAGAGAGAGAGAGAGAGAGAGAGAGCACCAGGGCAGATGAATACTGGCAACCACCACCACCACCCTCCATCTCTTTTGTAGTGCGCACCAATAAAAATCTGATGAACGTGAGCAACAACCGCCACCACCTCACAGTTAGCTTCTCCTTGGAGCCAAGCGAGTCCAGTTGTGCTGCAGGATTACGGGAGAGTAACTGGAGGCTTTGAGGGGAGGAAAAAGGGAGGAGGGGCTGTGTTGAGCTGGTGGGCTTCCTCTGCCTTACAGACACATTTTATTGACTTGCTAATTGGACGAGGCGCTCGGAGGAGAGGATGCGGTGACCGAGAGGAGATTTTCTCCAAGGGACCGATACAGACAAGGAAGCATTGTGGGCTATTTTAGAATTTCTTCCATTTTCGCGCTATGTCACAACAGATGGGCTTTTTTTCCACCCCCCCAGTAGTCATCCTGCTGTGAATTCCTGGTTTTGTGCATGACATTGTCAAATGGAGGCTCCAGCTGCAAGACGCATCGTGACAAGTGAATGATTTCCTTCTTACTCCCCCCCAAAGCAGGCTCACTTTCACCTATTTTTATTTCCCTTTTGGATGGATCAGCTCTTCATCATCTGCTCCACCTGATATCCTGTTTGATACCATTCGATCGCCAAAAGAATCATTCATTTTTGAACCAGGACCTATCTAATTGCTGTGCAACAGAATGACGGTATGAACACAATTCAGGGGGGAAAAAATTCTGGGGGAATGTGACATTTGTGGCTTTTCTAGTGCAACGATAGCTAAATCAAATGCATATTACCATCTTAGAAACCCCCGGGCATCATGCTTTCATCTATGCGTCTACCTGTCAGATTTGTACATAAGAGCTAAAGCAAGGAAAGGATCATGAATGAATTAGTGGTAGAGACAAGTAGTAGCAGTGTGCATGGATGGGGATTAAGTGAGGGGGAAAAAAATGCGGTCTCCACTGTGTAAGGCATTTAAATGTTTTCTAAAATTGTGTCCAGCATCCATTTTTCCAAACCGTACAATAATTCAAGATTCTCTTCTCTGTTTCAGTTCACTCCCGCTGCCATGACGGAGTTTTGCATGCGTGGCCTGGTCGGAGAGAAGGTGCTACTGTGCTGAGGTCTTGCGTCCCAATGAGCCAAGCAGACAACCCACAGAGACGCACCACCTATCTCATCTCCCTCACTCTGGTGAAGGTTGAGGCTTTGCCAGAGGATGTAGCTGGGAAACAAGTGGAGAAGGAGGGGGAAGGCAGCCCGAAAGAGAGTGAGGAGGTGAGACATGCCCCAAAAGAGGAGGAAATACGTGTTGGTCCACAAGCGTCGGATAAAGAGAGCGCACAAGCGGGAGAAGAAGTGGAGCAGGTGCATGTCAAGTATGGCAGCCCGAATGAGAAGTGGATCAAAGCGGAGAGAAGAGACCAAAAAGACGTCCCAATCGCTAAAAGCAAGGACACTGCTCCCGTCCACCCTTCATTGAGGCAAATGGTGAAGGTGTACAGCGGCAGCAGCTTCGAGACCACCGTACGCAGAGAGGGACCTCGCAGCGATGCCTCGCGTCCCAAGACCGAACTCTATCGGGAGCCTCCAAGGCTCTTCCCAAAGGGCGAAAACGGAGCGGAGCTCAACAACCGTTCCCGCTGCAGCCTCCCTTTTTCAGTGCCGCCTCAGGTTAGCCAGCGCCCCGAAGTCTTGATGAGGCCGCATACGGGAGCCAACGCAGCATGCTGGAAGGAAGCCCGAGAAGCCAACAACAGCTTGTATCACTCTGCAAAGACTCTGGAGCGGAGGGATAACCGTATCGGGGATCAGTCCCCCTTAATGGCAGCTACAACTCTGGGGCCTTACAGGGCGTCTTGGGCCGACAGCGATGGCAGAGGAACGCTCATTCGTCCCGCGGCTCCCCTCAGTGGAGGCTATTCCGGAATCATGAACAGGGAGAACTCTCACGAGGACAGATTTAAGGTTTCCTTGGTTACACCAGTTACCTGCGATGTGAACCGGCCTCCAAGAAAAACCACCAGTCGTACTCTGGATAACAGCGACCTACATTGCCTCTCTGAGGACGCCAGGAGAGGGAAAGAGGGCCAAGGAGGAACAATCCATAGAGCTCCCGTCCGTGACCGCAAGATGCTCAAGTTCATTAGTGGCATTTTCTCCAAAAGTGCAGCTGTGCCCTCAAATGTCAGCACTGCATCCGCCTTGTATCCCGCCGCGGACAGGGGCTCCAGCGAGGAGGAGGGTAAGTTCTTCATTGATTCATCTCGGAGAACATGACAGAGATCTATGGTGGGCTCGCTGTACTTTTAACATACACGTTGGACTTCTAATCGGCCCATTATTTCAAACGCTGCAGCTATATTCCGCTGTCAATGACACACCGATGCTACAGCGAGAAGATCCCCATGCAAAACTTTGATTGCAGGAACATATCTCGACCTCTCTGGTTTGAAATAAAGGAGCAGTCATACTATCGATCGTGATCATATATTACCAACTCCCACCTGATTCTCAGAATTGCTCTCACCGTTCAGCTCATTCTTTAAACACAGGCATATCTAATACTGTATTATAATTAGTATACAGTATCTGATTGACCAGGAATGTTTGAGAATGGTGCAAAACAATTGTCAGATAGGATCTGGCATACAAATGATTCTCAAAGTGTAAAAAACACAAAATGGCAACCATGTCTCATTGGTATTTCTAACTCGTATTTTTATCTCCATTTATAGTAAGAAGATAACCAACTTCAACTTACAGTGAAATCCGACCAAGGGATTAACCATTTTAACTGGCTATTCCATTTCCTGACACCAGTTATTGGGTTACATAATGTTGTTAACAATAAATTGATGGAGAATTAAAATAGGGGCTTGTTTTGACAATGTCTGTCATGTTTAAACTCTTGCTGCTACCCCTTTCTTGCGCTTTCATAGTGGCAACTTGGAATACACCTATGGGGTACACTTGAAAATGTATTCACTCGTGTCTTTCATGCAGTGGAAGGATATATTGTACAGTGGATATAAAAAGTCTACACACCCCTATTCAAATGCCAGGTTTTTGTGATATTAAAAAAAAATTAACCAAAATATATCCTTTATAGTTCCAAAAGTGTTCACGTCCTCTTAAAACTGAGAATGTGGCTCTGTTCAGAATTAACCAATCACATGCAAATTCATAAGTCAGCACACACCTGCCACCATTTAAAATGCCTCTGATAAACACTGAATAACGTTTAGCTTTTCTAGTTGGCTTTTCCTGGCATTTTATTCAGTTGTAGTCAAAGCCTGGGAGTTTTGTGCTAACACACAATAATTGGAACTCTTCATAATTCCGCTTCACCTCAACCTAAGGCGCAAATTCCAGCTGATAAAACATCTCCAAAGGATGATGATAACCACCACCATGCTTCACTCTAAGTATGGTGGCCTTTTGTGGCTGGTTGATTCTGAACACAGTCACCTCTTATTGGCCCTCTTGAAAGGTTTCATTTTTTTTCCCAAGTAAGTACATGTTATAGGTCTCAATAATGATGAGAAAAAAAATTCATAATTTATCTTGGTCTCGCCCTTTTTTTTTTTTTTTAAACAAAAAAAATTTGCATTTGACCAGGGGTGTGGCGACATTTTAGATCCGCTATAGCAAGGAAAATCAATCCAAAGACAGCTGGCCGAGGCTCTGGCACACCCGCGGCCCTCATGAGGATAAGCAGTTCAGATAATGGATGGATGGATGGATGGATGGATGGATGGATGGATGGATGGATGTTAATTGCATCCTGGTAGTGATTGACTCTGACTTTTTAAAAATCTCAGAATATGACAATGTGTCAAGATTGTTAAATTAATAATCCTCAAACAACTCCAGGGGCCTCAAGTGCGACTTTTTAAACAAACAAGGCTTCACATAAAATTGTTAGCAAACAGGAAAATGGTTCAGTCTTGTCAAAATCAAACAGCAGCATAAATATTGATATTGTCAATGAGAATATTAAAAACAAGATGCTCCCTTTTCTCGAGCCCTAAACTGATGGAAGTTGTGTATGATGGTGATTGTGGTATCGAAGCAAGCGCTGAATAATTTGTAAGGAGTAAGTGGGACATGAATAATTAAGGTCGGGGAGACATAGAGCTGTGTTCATGCAGAGAACAAGCTACGGTACTACTTCCTGCTCTGTGTGGATGGTCATCAGCATTCACATTGACGACACGTTGACTCTTAAAGAGTAATGTGACGTCGTCTACATTTCACCTGTAGTCTTTAAATTATTAAGGTGTAAATGACACAAAGTGATATTTACTCCGTTTGCACGCACGGTGGCACACACACACACACACACACACACACACACACACACACACACACACACACACACACACACACACACACACGCAGACACAGATGGACACTGCCTCTTTATGCCTTTCACATGTCGCCGCGACCGAGAGAGACCATTCATTGTATGGAGGCTTCTGGAAAAAGGAGTTGCCGTGGCAACAGCCAGCTGTGAGAGTTGTTGTTTGGTGGGTGGTGTGACGCCGATGAAGGGGAGCGCAGGGATTGTCCAAAGATGGAGGATTAGGGCGAGGGGTTGCAGGGGAACAGTTGTCAAACGAGGTTTAAGGTGGAACGTGTCCCCAGCGCGACAGACGACAGTGTGGGTGTATTTTGCACAACATCACAAGAAGGACCTTCTGCATGGGCGCGAGTGTGTGTGTGTGTGTGTGTGTGTGTGTGTGTGTGTGTGTGTGTGTGTGTGTGCGTGTGTGTGTGTGTGTGTGTGCAAACAGACTGAGTCATGCAGACTAACGATGGTTTCCATGGCCACATTAATGTTCATCTCTTGAGCAGAATCACCCAGGGTGTGTTTACGCCATATAGTGAAAAACCTGTTAAAATACTCAGTCGATGTCCTTTTTTTTCCCCTGCCCTTATAATTGTAGTTTTATTTCCTCATGCATGTATTCTGTTTGTATGTGTGCTAACAGGTTGGACAATGATGGTGGCGATACTGTATTTAGCGAATGTCTGCATTGAAGGAGCACATAGCCTGCATCGTGCCTGTGTGTACTGTTTCACAGATATATTTCAATTTTCTTCAAGGTTTTCAATGGATTAAAGCAAAAGGGACAAATGCAATGCGTTCAAAAGGATTCTAAAAATAGAATACACATGATCAAAATGACTCGTTTTTTTTTTTTGTGGATAATAAAACCAACCATGTTACAGAAACATTTGAATATCATTTAATCACAAATGACACACATTGTAGTTCGCAAGGCAGTGTGTTGAACAAATTAGGTATATCCACTGAGGAAAAAAAAAAAAGAAACATTTTACACATTCTAAGAGATTTGAATGAGTGTTTCGGAAGGCACTAGATGTGAATGTGAGCGTCAACTGTGGTTTGTTTTGGAATGAATTTTCTTGTCTGGGTTATGTCTTTTTATGTCTATAACATTTAGAGTGTGTATATTGGAGGACGGGGAGTAGGGAAGGCATCAGCTGTTTTATGATCACCGAGAGGAAGTTTACCGGCTCACACCTTGAAAACCTCTGTGACAGATGACAGCTCAAGGACGAGTCAGACAACAAATCCACAGAAATGAAATCCACTGTCAGCCTGACATTTTAATGGGCTCCTCAGTCATCATGATGTCTCTCTCATGAGAAGAAGCAAAGCATGAAAGTCAAGACCGACATCAGTTTTCAAACTTGGCTCCTGTTTGTTCACGTATCACTGCTTTTATGAACCACGTTCTCCTTTTTGGCTCTAGCTGCGTGCACCAGCAGTCAGGAATGGACCATCACTCAAACTGTGCAAGAACTTCACCTGGTAAGATTGTCTGCCTTCATCATCAAAGCTTTGACTTGAAATGAGATTCTTAGTGACTTAATGTGTGTGTGTGTGTGTTTGTGTGTCAGGCTGTGTTGGGGGGTCTGTGCAGTGGGAAGTCTGCGCTGGTCCACAGACACTTGACAGGAAGTTACCTGTCACTGGAGAATGCCGAAGGTCGGTTGGGTTCGCACTCGAATCATGTCCACATTCTTTCATGACAGACTCACTCATACGTTCTTTGACCATAACATTAGGTACAATAATACCATCTGTCTGTACATCGAGCCTTCCATCTGTTTTCTGTGGCGGTTCGTCTCACTAGGGTCACAGGTGAGCTGGAGCTTTTCCCAGCTGACTTTGGAGCAGACCTTGGGCTGATTGTGGCTGCCAATTGCAGGGACCACAAAGACAAACACTCCTTCACATTTCCACCCAACGTGGAAGAACTCGATATAGACAGTTAAAAATGTATGTTCTTTCCTTGTTTTCGATTGCAAGTCTTAATCATGATTTGTATAATCCAGGGCGTCAGTACATTAAGGATGTCTTGATTGATGGGCAGAGCCACTTGTTGATCATCAGAGAGGAGACGGAACTCCCAGGAGCCCAGGTGAGTTGGGAAACCGACCTTAGCTTGCATCTAAAACGAATCAGTCCTTCTCTTGTGCATTGCCTGCTCTTTGTCTGCCTTGTCTTCAGTTCGCAAGCTGGCTCGATGCGGTTATCCTGGTCTTCAGTTTGGAAAACGAGGCCAGTTTCCAGGAAGTGTACAAGATCTACCATCAACTTGCCGTCCACCGGCCTGTCACCGAGATACCTTTCGTAGTCGTGGGCACACAGGGTGAGGCGGTCATGAACGCATTTTAAAGAGGTCCAGGCCAGATCATTGCTTAAATTCAAGATTAAATTCTGTCAAGTATTTAAATTTATCAGAGTGGACGCGAGAATTTAGACTTTGGCACTGACAGTCAAATAACATTTAAAAGGATTCCAACAATGTTGATAAGTTTTTTTTTTTCTTTTTTGTGATAAAACATTTCTTGAGCAGAAATATGTTTTTAAAATTCTTGACACGACCAGGATTTTGGAGCGGGTCACCGATAAGCAAGTTTAAAAAAAAAAGATCACTGGTTAGATTAGTAGATGGATCTTCCGCCCCTCCACAACCCCCTGCACCTCCCCCTTCAAAAAAAATTAAATATCAGGGGGAAAAATGAAAAAAAATTCTGACTCTATATGCTGAGAAACCTTGGCTTGTTAACAACGGCAGCACAGAGCATCCCTAGAGTGAACAAGATTGTGTTTTACTGTTTTATCTTATTTTGCCTGATCTATTGAAAATATGGTTTGAAATGAAGTGCTTTTGAATTTCATTTAGGACTGTAAACTTTCAGCGTTGCAAATTTGAAAACACTTCAAACTAATATTCGAAACCTAACAGCTTTGACTCCTTTCACCTGATTTTCAGTTTACTCTAAACCTGCTTCACTGCTTGTCGAGCTTTCACACGCCCACTCACTCCTCTTGCAAATCTGCTCGGAATATAAACGATTTGACTGTCTGAGTCGTGCCTCGTGGGAGGCGGCAAAATGCATGCAATGGGTCTTCGCATTTTCAGTGCACGCACATCTTCTACTAGGTGAGGAAATGTGTAAAGATAAAATGTAAATGGTCAAATTTTGCACAGGTTAAGAAGCATTACTTGAAATATTAGTTGACCACTGTAATTGTGATCATAGTAATGCCAATTTAAGTACATAACACCATAGCGGGGCTTCGGAGTTGTCAAATCCTAACATAAGCAACACTTTTGTGGAGGTCAAGGAAAAGCTACTGTGGAAGAAACCTTGAACAGAAGCAATTCATTTTATGGAAGCAGCATTCTGCCGTGAGCGTTCTCGTTGAGACAACGAAACAAAAAAATAGAAAAAGTGGTTATATGGGGGAATAAAATGGGTTTTACAGGAGATATCAGACATTCTAGGTGTGATTTAATACTTGTGTCTTCACCAGATAAGATCAGCAGCAGCAACCCCAGGGTCATCGACGACGCTCGGGCCAGGCAGCTCTGCTCAGACGTGCGCCGTTGCACCTACTACGAAACATGTGCCACGTACGGCCTCAACGTCAACAGGGTCTTCACTGATGGTATCTCACAGCCTCATCAACTATGACTCTTGAAACATATGTGGGAAACTTTATGTGTGTGCGTGTATAAACTATTTTATCATTATTTTTGCCGCAGCTGCTCAGAAGATCATGGCTTCCAAGAAGCAAGCTGCTTTACTAGCTTCCTGTAAATCTCTTCCAAACTCTCCCAGTCACTCTGGAGGCTCCACCCCAGTGTCTGGTGTCTATCCAGGACAGGTAAAGGATTGAAAGAATATGTCACATTACTGCTGTTGTCTCCTGGGTTGAACGCCAGTGTCAGTTTGCGTTGGAGGATAAGCAACCCTGGACTGTATTTTCGTGACCAGCAAAAATCCTGCGCGGCGCGTAGCAGATCTCTGCACGGAAGCTGGGTTAGACCCGATATTGGTAATTTCACAAACAAGTGCAGGTCAGCATTTTTGCGAGAAGGAGGTCTGCGCCGCTGTGGGTGCGGTCACAGACAACTTTAATCAGTGGTAATCAAAGCGATTCCCCTCATTCTATTCAAATGTGGCCTGCTAGCAAAAGCACATCTGTGCCACTCTTTCTTTGTTTGCCACCTTACTGCTGTGCTACCCACTGGAATGACATAAGACAATGAAGTACAATGATGCACATATATATGAATTATTTACGTCACATTACACCAGCTGCGTAACCCGTGCGAGGGATTGACATTGTCTGGTTAGGCATTAGGTTTAGATCCACTTTTTGCCACCAAATTGTTATTCTGTCAGGCACATCTCCAACGTACTCCTTCTACTGCGCCAGCTCACCCAGCTTGGCGGGGACCGCTCTGCCAAAATGACAAACACACGCAGCGAGCCTCCGCCGGCATTTGCGCCACGTCGCAGATGTGCTGTCTAAGAAAATAAAGCCCCAAGTCTGTGTTTGAACGTTAAAAGGAGATGCACGGTTCCGCTCTGTGTTCCCCCATGTGACCTGAGAACATGTTTCTATTGAAAGGCACCCAATCATCAATCAGTCCAAAAGACATCGATTATTTTTATAGAAAATGGGAAATAACTATAACTCATCTTTTTTTTTTTTTTTTAATCCATTGATTTATTGTTAATTTTCCCCTGGGTCAAATGCCCATTTTTTCTCATGAGCATACAGTGTATTTTTGTTCTAACTGAAGAAACTAAAGAAAAGCCACCCAGTAATGAAAGTGCGGGCAATAATTACATCCCTTGAAAAGTAATGTGGCTCATATTACCCTTCAATAAAAAAAAAAAATCTTTGTGTTAATTACAGTTTTTACAAGCACAGTCATGGGAAATATTTAATAACATTTTACACATGCCGCGATTAATTAGTGCCTCGACTCAATGGAGACCTTTTACCTCTTTCTCTTGCTCTGTCACCCCCCCCACCCCTCTCCCTCTCCTTCGTTTGCAGGCCAGTAATGGGGGTCAGAGTAGCGATTACTCCTCATCGCTTCCCTCCACCCCTGTGATTAGCCATAAAGAGATTGGCAGGTCGGCAAGAGGGGAGAAACAAGACAGTGGCACTCCTGGCTCAGTCCGCAGTGCCACCCGCAGACGCACCGCACGCTTTTCGGTAAGCGCATGCCAAGCGCGAGCATGTAAATATTTTGAAGCAATTGAAAAATGACACTTGACTAAACCAATGAAGCTGGCCGTATCCATAATTCAATACATTAGCCGAGTCCTCCTCAACCACAGAGGTTCTTTTTAATTGGCCTGCACGGAGTGTGCATGTTGTAATCCCTTTGTTTCTCGAAGGGCTCCTTTCAATTAGCAGCGTTTAGCAGGTTAAGTCTAATTTGCCACTTGGTGTGACTATATTGGAGGTGTCATTTCTGTAATATGTCAGACGTGCGAATGACTTATGACCTGTTCATTTCTCTGCCAGTGCCAGCATTCTTCCCTTTACAATTGATTTCCTACATGCAAAAAAAAAAAAAAAACACAAAAAAAACCAAAACAAAACACTATGATGATGTATGTGGTACAGTTGCATGCTTTTATAATGTGTGTCATTGATGGAGTCTAAAATTGCAACATGGTAGTGATGGCAGGCGGCTCGGTGATCCAGTGGTTAGCTTGTCGACCTCACAGTGCAGAGGTTTGATTCCAGCTCTGGCCTCCCTGTGTGGAGTTTGCATGTTCTCCCCATGCCTGTGTGGGTTTTCTCCGGGTACTCCTGTTTCCTCCCACATTCTAAAAACATTCATGGCAGGCTGATTGAACACTTTTCATTGTCCCTAGGTGTGAGTGTGAGCGTGGATGGTTGTTCGTCTGTGTGTGCCCTGCGATTGGCTGGCAACCGGTTCAGGGTGTCCCCCGCCTACGGCCCGAAGACAGCTGATACAGGCTCCAGCACGCCCCGCGACCCTTGTGAGGATAAAGCGGATCGGAAAATGCATGGATGAATAGTGATGCTACTAAGAGGCGAATTAAGACACCGGATGCATGGCCAGACATTGCCTAAATCGAGCCACTTTAAGTTTCTTCATTAATAATGACCACTTGTGAATCTAAAATAACGCTCGCATCTCTAACTTGGTCTAATTTCTTTCACGTCGTCTTCAGTGTATCATTAGTTGTGAGATGCTAACATAGCTTTATTGTGTGAGCAGAAGGTTGCATGGCTTGCGTGTCGTTAGCTGTGAGACAGACTGTTTCAGTGCCGCAGACCAGCTGGCGATGAAACGGTGGTGAGCCAGGAGCAGAAGGAGCAGCGAATGAAGATTGTGAGGCCTGTGGATACTCCCCAGAGCTTGAGAATTTGTTGTTTTCTCAAGGTGGCTAACACAAGAATGAAGTTAGTTGTGGCCAGCGCATTTCATACTTAACGAGAAACTCAAGTGAATAAAAACTCCTTTCTGTTAGGCCTAGCTGTCAAAACGTGCTCTGCGATTAACTGGTGACTAGTCTTGCTTGTATCCCAACGCTTATTTAAAATGTGCAGGGACAGGCTTCAGTCCAATCTAATGAAGACCCGAATGAAGACAAGTGCTATAAATAAATAAATAAATAAATAAAATTCCCTTTCCCTTTATTTCCTGTGGGACCTGTACTACATTCCAAACAATCAACCAACATCCCAGTGTATTTTGAGGTTCCACTCTGGAATAGTTTCAGCATCAATACACTTTAAAAAGCATGTTTTTCGTCTCCTTGTGTTTCCTTCAGGGTCGAAGAGGCAGTGACTCAGCCAGGCGAAGTGCAGACTGCAAAGGAGACGTGGGAAGCGGGCGCTTTATTCCGATCAAGCAGGTAAAACAAAGATCCAGAATACAAATCTCTCGTCCATCCAATGAACTTGAGCAGAGGACATCACACCGCGACTCCTTTCAAATGACACATCTAAGGACACCTGTCATTGTGTGAATTAATGCATACCCCATCGGCTAGATAATACGCTGTGGGTGTTTTTGGCTGCCACCAGCCATCACGCTGCCTAACCGTGTGAGATGCACTCACAAAATATCAACAGTGCATTTTCACCTTTTTTTGTGCTGGGACCTCTACCAGGGTTTCTTGCTCAAGCGCAGCGGGAACTCACTCAATAAAGAGTGGAAGAAGAAATACGTCACCCTCTCCAGTGATGGCATCCTGTCATACCACTCCAATGTCAATGTGAGTGTGTTTGGACAGAGCGCTTTGGATGGTTTACAATGCTGAGACATCAGCCAACTGGTACAAAGTAGTTAGTTGTAATGGGGGGGTTATTGACTTGGCAGGACTACATGCTAAATACACCCGGGAAAGAAATGGACCTGCTGCGAGTGACGGTGAAGGTGCCAGGCAAGCGTCCCCCTCGTGCCGTACCTACCGGCGGCCCTCCAGTCGGACTCAAAGATGTGCAGGGACCAGAGGGTGTCGGCCTGGGTGAGAGAAAATACACTGATGTGCGGCGCATCCCTTGACCGATATAAAAGGTAGCAAAATTATATTGAGATGAATAAAATTGCCAACACCAAATCCTATCTGTATACCTCAGAGCCCCAACCAGGCATTGCAATCTTAATTTGGGTCAGGAACAATTGTAGGGTTTCCGCAAAACTCAATTCTTGCATATTCCTAAATCAGTCAATTCATGTTTTATTTACATCGAAATAAAAAAATAAAAAAAGATGAAAAATCCCTCCATTTTTATCGAGTGTGCCCTTATCAGAGCTGCAGGTGAGAATCCCGGACTTGTTGCCAGCCAGTTGCAGGGTGTGTACAGTGGTGTACAAAGGTTTTTGCCCCTGATTCGAACCCAGAACCTCACAACTTTGAAGTGGACATGTTAGAAATACCTCAGCGTGCTTACATAATTATTAAAAATTGTTAGACATTTTATTCACACCATTGGAGTCTAAATCAGAGTCTTTTTCATTGCATCTTTCATGGAAATCGGTCAAATAGCCTCATGCGTAATCCTGCTCACAAACAAACAAATGAAAAATATGAAAACAAAATCCTTGGCTGAGCAATTCACGAGAGCGAACAAGCAACCAGTAGAATCCGTCGGGGGGGTGAATAGAGATGAGCTGTATTTGTTCAACCATTGGCGAATCCAGATTTTTACAGCAACAGTAGCACACACACAAATAAAATGCATGTATACTGTGTTTTTAAAACAAATATATCTGATGTACATTTACAACATGAACATAAGGAGTGAAGCGGCAAATAAGTCCTACCTGAACATGAATAAATAAATAAATGTGATGCTCTTGTGAATGGAGCACACTGGAATCGGAAGAAGCGTCACCCTTGGAGAGGCAGCTGTAGATGAATAAATAGATCATAGCGAGACTCTGACCAATACGTTATAGAGCTCTGTGTTGATTATGTAGTTCAACAGTAGCACAGAGTTGTTTTGTTGTTGTTGTTGTTTTTTTTTTTTTTTTTTTTTTTACTTACTTCGGCTCGATGCTTGTCATAGTTCCTGTCAGTGCCAGCAGCCTCCTGCAAGCGGACGACATGGAGGGGCTCGGGGGCGCTCTCTTCCTGAGGAGTAACAGAGGCGTGCAGCGATGTTCTTCCAACGTCTCCAACCACGCTCAAAGTGTTGGTGAGAGAAAACAACAGGATTCTGGAAGTAGTAGGTATCCAAGTGTGGGATGATTCAGTGTCCGTGAACGTGTCAGCAGACTCTGCAGTTGAGGGTGTGTCCAGCTCCTCGTCCACCAAAGATGTAGGCTCCACATCCCCAGTGGAGGACAGGAAGAAGCATCGCAGGAAGAAGAGCATGAACCAGAAAGGGGACGCCACCATTGGCCAAGCAGATGGTGATGAGCTTCTCCATATTATAAAACTCACAAATAAAGATTAGTTTGGATCGATTCTTTCTGTTAACTATGAAGTTATGGAACATTTACATGAAAAAAAAACATTGTAGAATTCTCGCAATTTTAATGATTTCGATTGTTGTGTTTTTTTTCCAGCCAAGCGCAAAATGTGGAAACTAAAAAGCTTTGGTAGCTTAAGGAACGTGAGCAAAACAGGTAATGTTTGGTAATGTCCTATCTCGTTGCATCTTCCGAGCTCTTATTGTCTAGTGCAGGGGTGTCAAACTCATCTTTGTCGGGGGCCACTTTGGAGTTACATCTTCCCCCGGGGGGCCGTTAAGAGCGTGAAACCGAAGAAATGTTTATTCATCACATCGTATTATTACTTGTACACAAAAAAAAAAAATAATGAGTATAAACTGGGTACAAAATTATTGCACAATGTCACCGTTATTTATTACGTATGACAATTTGAGATTTCGGTACAGATTTAAGCAAGGATCATGGAAGTTCACACAGATGATTTGCTTTCGTGGGCCACATAAAATGACGTCGCGGACCAGATCTGGCCCCCGGGCCTTGACTTTGACACCTGTGTTCGAGTGTCTTATATCGTTTGTGACGTGCTACTGTGGTTGAGTCACATCAAGGAAAGACCTTGCATCATATCATTGCTGTGATGTGGAAAACATGTATGTCCATTTTTGTAATTAAATTCTTTTTTTTGCATTCATGGGATGTCCAAAATGCAGACACCCCATGAACAATGAAAAAAAAAAAAAGACCAAAATGGACATATGTGTTTTTCACAGTGACAACAAAGAAATGCTGCAAGGCTACATTGCTACTGAATATTACAAACGAACTATTGAATTCAGTTTGATGGGTAATTGCTTGGTTCAATCTCATGCTTTATAATAACACAGATACTTTCGAAAAAGTATCTCAAAAAAATCACGCAGAAGTCGCAAACACATTCCAATTCTAAGAGAGCTTTTATGTGTGGGTGTGTTTCTGTATGTGTGTGTGAGGCAGATGAAGAAAACAATGACTTTGTCATTGTGTCGAGTTCTGGCCAGACGTGGCATTTTGAAGCCCAAAGTGTGGAGGAGCGGGATTCCTGGGTGCAGGCTATCGAGAGTCAGATCTTGGCCAGCTTGCAGCTGTGTGAGAGCAGTAAGAACAAGGTTGGACACACACACGTGCACACACAAATTAAAACTTTTTTAAGATCCTGCACCTCATATTCAATGGTGTCTGCTATCTTTTTGCGAAAGAAAAATACCGAAAAAAAACATTTCATCCTTGACTCATGACCTTACAACACAGCCGCGTTGGCTTTTGTCAAAAAGATAAAGATAGTTTAATTGATTTATTTTTTTCCACTGCTGAAGCGACTTCATCACAAGCGTGTTATGATTTCAGGCCTGCGCAATATTGTCTTGTGCCACTGCAACAAGGACACATCCTCGGATGGGCGCTTAAAAATGTAATGTCCTCCGATATCACAAGTTAATGCACTGATGCAGGTTCTTGATTTTTTTTTTTTTTTTTTTTTTTAATGGAAACAATTTTTCAAACCCTTTTAACATACCAACTCATTTTATGGAAGCTTGTTCATGTACGTAGGCAGATTTGGTTCAAGTTACAGTCATTGCGCTAAATAAAGGAGAACACAGCTAACACTGTACGCTTGGTGTTTTTTGTTTTTTGTTTTCACAGGCTCGGAAGAACAGCCAGAGCGAAGCCGTCGCTCTGCAGGCGATTCGCAATGCAAAAGGAAACGGCTTCTGTGTCGACTGCGATGCTCCCAGTTAGTGACACCTTTGTCAACTCAAACCTCTTGTGTCTGTCTACTGTGCCACATCCAACCATTTCAAAGCTACTCATGTACTGCATCAATCATCTTTCGTCTTCTTATTGCGTCAGTTTGAAAATGAATAAGACTTAACAGAACAACAGAACAAAGTCGCCCGTTCGTTATTGAGTAATTGCTCACATTCTTGCACACTCGACTGATAACAGCGGGAGCGGCGTGGCGTGGGAGGCCGGGGGGGGGGGGGGGCTTTCCAAGGGCGGGGGCGTGCATTACAGAAATCAGTTTAAATGCCAATTTTATTTAGACCAAAAAAAAAAAACCCACTTTGATGTCATGTTAATTATTCCACTGAATCAAAATTGGGTCACCATGATGTCGGAAGAAATAGCACTTTTCTCCACTCATGAATAAAACATCTTTCTTCTCATCGACTATAATCTTCTTGCATTATCCTTCTTGTAAAGGAAGAATCTTGGATGTAGATTTTGTATTGGATCTTTTTAGACTGAGTTTAGACGTGAACCTAAGGAAGTGGCGAGTGAGCGTTAAAGATGGTGATTGCCTGTGTGTTTTGTTTTTTTTTCTTTCCGAGATCCCACGTGGGCCAGTTTGAACCTTGGCGCCCTCATATGCATCGAGTGTTCGGGAATCCACAGGAACTTGGGAACTCACGTTTCGCGCGTTCGCTCACTCGATTTGGACGATCTACCGCGAGAGCTCACACTGGTTCTCAGTGCCATTGGCAACCACATGGTGAACTGTATATGGGAGGCGTGCACGATGGGCCACCGTAAACCTCCGCCTGACGCTACCAGGTAATGACAGTTTAAATATTTGCATTTATGTTTATTTGCTATGGATGTCACAGTGGACAAACCAGATGCGCTGATTTAAGTGTTTTGCCATGAGTGAAGGCTGTCACTCAAGAATCTTTTTCGAATCAATGCTTTTAAAATGTTATTGTTTCGAGGCAGGGCGGTTGGTTAGCGTGTCGACATCACAGTGCAGAGGTTGTGGGTTCGATTCTGGCTCCGGCCTCCTTGTGTGGAGTTTGCATGTTCTCCCAGTGCCTGCGTGGGTTTTCTCCGGGTACTCCGGTTTCCTGCCACATTCCAAAAACATGCATGGCAGGCTGATTGAACATCCAAAAATTGTCCCTAGGTGTGAGTGTGAGCGTGGATGGTTGTTCGTCTCTGTGTGCCCTGCGATTGGCTGGCAACCAGTTCAGGGTGTCCCCCGGCTGAGATAGACTCTTGTGATGATGAAGTGGATCGGAAAATGAATGCATGGATGTTTCGAGGCAGATGACCTATAACAACTTTTACTCTGACCAGTCAATCAGAAGTTGACGTTATTGCGAGCCAATATTTTATCTCACAACATGACAATATGACAAAATCAATAAATAAATATAAAGTCGAATGCATCATAATTGCCAGAGATGCAAATTAATAAAATTAATGCGTGCCGATACAGATGCGTTTTGCTTGTTTACGTGGACTGTAACAAGTTTCACTCTGACCAGCAAATCAGAGTCCCATTGCTGATACTGCTCATCGGCCAGAATCACAGATTCAGAAAGCTCTGGGCAGAACAGACAATGAATAAATAAATAAATATAACATTCACATACATGTAGTGCAACCAAGAGAAATAAAATGAAGAGGATAGACCGTGAGGAATAGCAATGTACAATTTCATGGAACAACCATGGCAACATTGGAAATGTAGATCCGCGCTTCTAATACGGTTTAGGCCAGCAGCAATGTTCTTGCTGTCCGTGAAGGTCAACCGCTTTATTTTCTTTGCTTTTTCCAGAGAGGAACGAGAGTCGTGGATTCGGGCCAAATATGAGCAGAAACTCTTTGTGGCGCCATTGCCCCCTCCTACTCCCAACGAGGGTCCCGACATCACACTCTCCGGCCGTCTTCTGCTAGCTGCGATGGAGCACAATCTCCCCAAGCTATTGCTCCTCTTGGCCCACTGCACGAAGGAAGACATGAATGGCCCCCCCAGCATGGCGCTCTCCTCCCGGTCCCTCCTGGCGCTGCGGCTGCCCGGCTCTGCCCTTCATGCTGCCTGTCAGCAGGCCAACGTGGTGATGACGCAGCTTCTCGTTTGGGTCAGTTGACTTTGCTCTTTGTGTCCCATTATGGCTTTGCTGACTGGGATGTATACTCACTGACCACCATAACATTATGAAACCAGTCAGACTTGTATGGAAAGTTACAATTACAATTTTGACTGACACTGCGAGAGATGTAATCGTTACAGTGTTACAGTTTGCAATAGAGCACACATTCAACAGATTTTTTTAGCCTTTCAGAGGGACAATTCTCATCAATTATCAATAGGTAGTGTATTAAGGTGTATTTTCTTGATGTATTTGATTTTTAACACACGTTTTAGTTGTCTGAATGCTTAAGAGAAATTAGGGATAGCATATATTGTTTACATTTTTTTTGTTTTGTTTTTGTAGTTAGGTGTGTAAAAGTGGAATTTATGATCCAGCTCTTGTACTACATCTCCTGAGACTGTGCACCTGCACCTGTTCCTAATAAAGCGTCTGGAGAGTGAATAGCATGAAGAATAATAATAGTAGTATTAACAGTAGTAACAATAATCATAATAATAATATTACGACAGAGACTCTCCATGCTTTGCTTTTCAGCCCAGGTACATGAAATTATATCCCACAATATGAAACATAATACTATATTGACTATATATACTGCATTCCTACACTTGACGACAGCCAGTTGGATCTCGCTTTATACCTCGAAAAGTAAATAAAATTTTTAGCCCGTGATACAACATGGCATTTTTTTATGGCCCTTAAATCTGCATCGTTGGCGATGCCACCAAATAATAATAAAAATGAATATATGAATAATAAGTCTATATTTTATTTGTCAGGCACTTTATATCTGCAACAGATCTCACAGTGCCACGGTCATAAAAAAATAAAACAAAACACAAGTAAAATCCTAGTTAGGAGGAACAAATATGAGTTTTGTTAAAATGCCTCTTAAAAAGACGTCACTTAACAATAATCACAAAAGTGTAAAACATCCAGTTAGGTGTTTGGTATAATTTGTTAAAATGCAAATCCTTTTGTTGTACTTCTCCTTGTTGCCAGTACGGATGTGACGTTAGGTACAAGGACGCTCAGGGGCAAACAGCGCTGACCCTGGCTCGCTTGGCGGGCAGCCAGGAGTGCGCCGACATTCTGCTGCAGTACGGATGTCCCAATGAGTCCGCCCCTTCCGTTGCCACAACTGCCGGATCCACATCCGCAGCCAACCCAGGCTTCCCCGTTGCCATGACTCCCAACCTGACGGTCGCCACGACGCTCAGGATCTCGCACAGGGGCGGTGGCGGCGGGGCGGCCAGCTTCAGCTACAGTACGTCAAGAAAAGCCGTATCATAAGACAAGAGGAGAGGGTGGGGTTTGCGTATGTGTGTGTGTGTGTGTATGTATGTATGTATATATATATATATATATATATGTATGTATGTATATATATATGTGTGTGTGTGTTTCATTCAAGATGTACCATGTTCCTTCCTTTTAATCTATTTGTTCCTCTCATTTTCAGGATTAAAACAAAAGCCGGTGAAAGCCAAAACCTATTGAATATTTTACTGGGTGTCCTAAATGGGGGACTGGGGGGGGGGGTCTCTCATCCAAATGTTAAGAACTGCAATAAGCTAATGAACTGGGCTGTATGTATCTGTTTGAAATGCCATCACTTTATCGGTATTTCCAAGAGAGTGTCTGTATTGTGTTGCGTTCAACGCAGCCCAACAGACAGTTCGTTTTAAAGTTCCGCTACAAAGGCTGCTTTTGTTTTGAAGAAAATCAAGAGATATGATGATAGAACTCTATAAATCGAAGAAAAAAAAAAGTGCTTAATTTCCAGCATTGTTCTTGTACTTTTTGTACAGGTGGTTGGTTCTGTGTACAAAAAGTGGCTTGGGAGGAGATTTCTTGCTTTGGTGTTCCTTTGATAATTAACTCTTCAAAGCTCAAGACTTAAGATTTCTATGTAATGTTTGTATCACTGTGCGCGACATCAACACTGTACATGATTTGTGCATTTTGCATATCTTGAAAGTGAATGACTCCAAGCAGCGGGCCACTGTGGTGATGTTCGTAGGAGCAAAGGAAATGCCTTCATTTCAACTGAATGTATTTTAAAACGGTCATGTCGTCAGGAAGAGGTGCCGCTTTCATGGATGTTAACTCGCTCTCCTGCCGAACCTAATAGAGATTAATTAAAAGTCTTATTTAATAGATTGTTTTCAAATGTACGTGTATATATACAAGTGAGCAGTGGTATGAATGTTTACAAGTGGCTAATAATCAGTGTGAGGAAAAGAGGAATGTTGCCCACGTGGACATTTCAAGAGTAGCATAAAAAGAAGTCATTCCATCCGTACTTGATGTAATTCTGTGTTCATCTAATGACAGTTGCTGAGTATACATGTCTGTGCTGTAAAAAGGTCTCGATTCATTTGTATTTTTTTACTCATGCAATGATTCATAAAGCATTCGTTATCAATACAGCCAGCCTACTTCCAGCTGTTTACTTTGCATCAAAAAGGAAACGACTAATGCTGCATGGGGGCGAGACTCTGTTTATGTCTATTTTTATGTCCCCCCCGCCCCCAAGATGACAGGAACATGATGCCGCGCAGCAGTAATCAGCCAGCAGAAATCACTTCACACTCATCATCTCACTGTCAGATTGTCTGCTTCTTGGCTTTGGCCCACATCTTTCTAGGCCAGTGCACCGGCCTGACTTTTATGATGGAGCTTCGACACTGCCAGCTGTAGACCCAGAGACCTGAACCAGATGATTTATGATCGAAAGGACTGTCAATTATTAAACGCAAACAACACGTTCATTAAGAAGAGGCAAAACTGTAATGAGCGACCCATATAAAACCATAAACACAGACAGAATAAAATTGCTCTGAATTCGTGTTGACGTTTCACTCTTCAACCCCTTATTTAGGGTGGAACAAGGGAACACTTGTAGGGAGGATTAAATAAACCAACATGCTAAATATTTGATGCTCTTCTTGAAATTGCTGTCAAAAGATGACAGCACAAATGATCTACACCAACTTGCAATGTCTCCGGGGCCTCGGGGCAAAGGTAAACAGCTTGTGTATGCCAGAAACAGTCTAGAAATAGTTTCTAATACACCACCGGGAGGGGTTTTAGGTCTGGGCTCTGACTGGGTCATTCCAAAACTTTCTTCAGATGAGCGCCATTTGTTTGATGATTTGGATGTACTCTTTAGGTTGTTGTGACGCTTGAATTATTTTTTCTTGCAGATACCTGGTGGTTTGTGTAAAATGTCTGACAAGTGACCGAAAATGCAGGTGGAAATTGATATCATTCTCGGACACTTAACAGTTCCTCGTTATGAGTTTGAGAGGTTTACCTGCCCTATCACATGATACAGGGCTGGAAAAAAAAAACCACACTGGCCGCACTTAGAACATTATTTCCAGAAACATTTTTGCGCAGTAGCCACAGACCTAAAAAGAGTGGCTCAACATAAAAAGAAAAAGAGTCCGCCTCAATAGTGGGATTTGTGGCCAATTTTTGAATGCACAAAGGTCCCCTGCTGTGGAGTGTTCAAAGTTTTCTGGCCTTTCCTACTGATGGGTTGTGCCAGTGTCTAATACTTAAATTGGAGTTGTCAGAATCCCCTTTCAGGCGAGATTTCATCTCTCCACTTTGGATTTGAAAGGTTTGCTGGCACTACGGGGTGATATCAGACCTGACTACTGAAGAAAATTGTGGATGTAATTTGATTCCCTTCAAAAATGTGATATGATACAATTTTGGGAATGTACTGTTCTTGTCAGAGGAAAACTTCATTTCTTTTTTGTTTAACCCAATTTTGGAAAACTTCACTTGGATCCCCAGCCAGAGCATGTGGGAGTTTTTTTTTTTTTTCCTGGTTGAGGCCGAAGCGCATATTTACTAATATCATTTTGAGGAGAAACTATGACTTTGATATTTTTCCCATGCCAATTTACTCACTACTGGGAGTTTCTTGCCACAGCTTGACACAGGGCTCAATTCTGGGGCCTCTGCTGTTCTCACTGTATGTGCTCCCCTTAGGCTCCATCTTAATGGAATAAAACATGGTATTTCCTTCAGCGGGTATATGTGTGACTGTCGGAGCGAAAAAAAAAGACGCTTTCTCATTGAGGCCACTTTCATCCTGTCTAGAAGAAATCAAGATGTGGATGGCACTGAATTTCTTGCATCTCAATGAAAAGAAGACAGAAGTGATGGCGTTTGGTCCCAGTGGCCCTTGCATTGAATTTTTCCAGGTTACAAAACATGGAGGTCATGATCTGTGTTTTTGATTTTATTCATTTATTTTTTTGCGACGACGCTAAAAAAACGCTAGCCGTGTCAATCTTAGGTTCACGTTAGCATTTAACATGGCTTCTCCATCTATCCTCGTCATCTTTTCATGAGTATGACAATTGCCACAAACTCACTTATTCGCTACCATGCAAGTGATGGTAACTGACTTAAGAGCAACTCCACAATGTGTTTAGGCGCACTAGATGCCAGCCAAAACAGTTGCTGGCTAGCTGCTTCTTCTTAAGTAGCACAGACTACCTGTAATAGTTTTTGAGACCATCTGGGTGCTTCTTCTTCTGCTACTTTTCTTTTCACGGCCCTCTACGTGTTTGGTTCTCAGTTTTACTATTCCATGTGTATTAAAGGCGCGAAAAACAACAAAATTGGACTGGCAAACAGCAATCTAAAACCTCTTATTTCGAACCTTGATCTTTGAACAGCAGATTTAAAGATGGTTCTTTTTAAGTTTAATTCATTTGGGAAAATCAAATCCAAGTCTTTTTTGAAGGATCCGCACTCTCCACCTTTGTATGTGTGAAATGATGGAATTTTTGGACTGCTAGGCAAATATCTTTGCGATGAACTCCCTGAAACGCTTAGCATACTGATCTGGATGAACTGTCGAGATTTCTGCTCCTGCCTGCGCACGCGCACACACACACACACACACACACACACACACACACACACACACACACACACACACACGGTTGTCAGTATGAATGGGTATCATCATTTGCTTTACACGACACTGATGCTCACCACGTGTTTGACAGCCTTGGCTGCGTGAGCGGCTTTCTTCTTGGTGTCATACTGCGTCAGCACATCAATCAGACCCATTACAAAACATGGAGGTCATGATCTGTGTTTTTGATTTTATTCATTTATTTTTTTGCGACGACGCTAAAAAAACGCTAGCCGTGTCAATCTTAGGTTCACGTTAGCATTTAACATGGCTTCTCCATCTATCCTCGTCATCTCTTCATGAGTATGACAATTGCCACAAACTCACTTATTCGCTACCATGCAAGTGATGGTAACTGACTTAAGAGCAACTCCACAATGTGTTTAGGCGCACTAGATGCCAGCCAAAACAGTTGCTGGCTAGCTGCTTCTTCTTAAGTAGCACAGACTACCTGTAATAGTTTTTGAGACCATCTGGGTGCTTCTTCTTCTGCTACTTTTCTTTTCACGGCCCTCTACGTGTTTGGTTCTCAGTTTTACTATTCCATGTGTATTAAAGGCGCGAAAAACAACAAAATTGGACTGGCAAACAGCAATCTAAAACCTCTTATTTCGAACCTTGATCTTTGAACAGCAGATTTAAAGATGGTTCTTTTTAAGTTTAATTCATTTGGGAAAATCAAATCCAAGTCTTTTTTGAAGGATCCGCACTCTCCACCTTTGTATGTGTGAAATGATGGAATTTTTGGACTGCTAGGCAAATATCTTTGCGATGAACTCCCTGAAACGCTTAGCATACTGATCTGGATGAACTGTCGAGATTTCTGCTCCTGCCTGCGCACGCGCACACACACACACACACACACACACACACACACACACACACACACACACACACACACACACACACGGTTGTCAGTATGAATGGGTATCATCATTTGCTTTACACGACACTGATGCTCACCACGTGTTTGACAGCCTTGGCTGCGTGAGCGGCTTTCTTCTTGGTGTCATACTGCGTCAGCACATCAATCAGACCCATGAAATACACTTCTCTCCGCGGTGCACCTACATGGGAATGAGGAAGGCTCAACGCTTCAGTCTTTGGTGATGCTTTTGATCTTCATGTATCATCTTGTGCGCACAGGCCCAGTGTAACATTGTTTTCAGGCACGCAAAAAGCGCCTTCAGGACTCACCTACAGCGCTCTCAATAGCGTACACGTCCACGTAAGGGTCGAACTCCCCGGGGCCCATCGGCTTGAAGGAGTTCATGTAGCCAGCAATGCCTTCTGGTGAAGTGGATTCCGGAAGCGCAGATTGGCTGCTTTCATCTTGCTCTTCTTCACCATCAGACGACTCCATCTCTTCCTCAGCCCTCTCCACGTCATGGATACCCAGCAGGAGGCTGTAGTCCGTGATCCTCATCCGTACCAGGAACTGCAGAAAGAGGGCACTCTAGCACAAAGTGCTCTCTGTGTTGCCATTTGGGCCGATCCTCAAACTCCAAAGGTTCTTTGTTAGAATCTTAGCTCAAGATTTTCCGTGTGGTGTTGACAATAAAGTTCATCCCAACTGCATTGCGGGTGCGCGAGCCATCCGCAACCACAGCCTCTTTGGGTGGACCAACCAAGGGTTTGAGAAGGTCATTGAGTGCTGGTCAGCTGGGAGAGCCTAGACACCCGTGTGGTTTAATCCGGTTATCTTGGTCCAAATAAAATAAGATAAAGTGGAAAATGTCCTCCCTGAATCCTGGCTGAACCGATTTTGATTCCCGTCTCACATGGCCTGTATTTTCGCATTATGACAGACAAACCTGTATGTTTTTGTGAAGTACACAGTCCTGCAGAGTGCTATGAAAGCACATTTTATGATCCATTCATTTCAATAGAGAAATATCAGTGCTTTGAGTTGAGAGTGTGGCAAGGGGATGAATTAAACTCGTAATTTAATGCCCTGCAGTTGACTGCCGACAACTCCAAGGTGTGCACTGCCTCTTCGCCAAAGTCAGCTCGGATAAGCTCACTCGTGACCTTTATGATGAAAAGCGTTATGAGAATGAACGGACACGTTGATGCTTGGATGTCCAAAAAGCCGTGTTACCATGTGAAGTGTTTTTTGTACCCATGATAGATGTTCCACACAGGGACTCCACAGACATTTTGCAAAAGTAAAAAAAAACAAAAAACAAAAAAAAAACATTTCTTACCTCAATATCTCTGTTAAGCTTGTCCATGGCACTCTGCTTCTCCTCGTCGCACAGGTAAATCTTTTGCATGTTGTTCATAAAGTCGATGTCCTTATAGGTGGGAAGATCTTTGACCTGGGAAGGCAAGGGAAGGCAGCTTTATTCATTTTACACACAAGGCGTGCGCGAGCGCATGTACAAGTTGGTTGCTTGAAAAGTAGATCTTCAGTCAAAAAAGGTTGGTCACCTCTGATCTTCACTGTTTCAGTTTTGTATCATTAGGCTGAATGAGACCGTAGAGTGTAGGCCTTTACACGTCACCATTTCCACCACAGTTTCCATCGTGTTTGACACATGATGTGGTATGCTTTGGTTCATGATCTGTCCCTTTGTAGATTTATGTTGGTTTTATGTTCAGCCACTCAGATCTAATAGTGCAATTTGGAGTATGCCAGCGCAGGCTAACTGCTACCTTGATGCTGCCATTATTAATGCTACAGGATAAGATGAGTTCATCACGTATGCATGAATTTCAATTGAGTTCTCACAGCACTGACACATCCTTTCAAGTGAGCTCACCTTCTCTTTAAAAGTTGCTTCTCGAGACACCAGGGAGCCCTGAGGAAATGAAAGACCGCACAACATTTCTCATCTGACTGGAGCACAATTACAGCGGAGACTTGACTCACACAGGACTTGGCGGAGCTGTTGGCACATCGCCGACTTGAAATTGATGATGTCCTTGTAAAATATATTCGCAGATCTTGACACCTTGCATCAGTACTCATAAATTTAAACTAGTTACACTTGCACAACGGTCATAAACTTTAAGTTGCCGCCGATATAAATGTTCGAGGACGGGGAGACACTGAGAATATGAATCGATGCCACACCAGCTGAAGATCGGCTAAGTGAACCACTACGCTTGCACTGGCAACATGACCCACTTTACCTTGAGGTCATACTTCCTGTGTACATGCAGTCTGTGGCTGAACATGTTCCTCATGACCAACAGATAGGTATCCTCACTCTCCACTGTGACTCTGTACATAGCCAGGAACTGAGGGAGGAGCGTAGAACCGTGACAGGTGACAACATGCTGCATGAGAAGAAAGGAGCAGCGTAATCTATTTTTCTTCATTGATCGGAGGGGGAGAAATGGTTCTGATGACAATTAAGGGGTCACGTTTTGCTCGCAGTTTCAAGACGCTTTCAGTGTGCGCGTCACCTGGTGATATTCAGAAAGGATGTTGTGCATCTCGGCCACCTCCTCACTGGAGATTTCTTTGACCACCAATGTGCGGTCATATGACAACAGCAGCAGGCCCTCACATGTCCCATCCCCGTCTTTGAGGGGCGGACCGCGAGCCAGAGACACCTGTTGATGAAAACGTGTCCTTTTTTTTTACATACCGCATTTTGGACGCTCTTTAACATGCAAATCCTTTTCACTGAAATGCAAATCGCGGCACAATTGGAAAATATATTGCGCCCATTTCCGTATTTCCTGCAACGTTTCATCAGGAATAGAAACACAGAGCGAATCACATCATTCTGTCTTAAGGTCAAATGTGTTTTGAAGAGAGCGGAAATGCAAATTCCACACAAACGCATGCAAATTGTGAGTCGATGGCGAAAACAACGCAGACAATTTCTTTTCTTCTTGAACTGTACCTGGAAATCCTGGTCCTCAATGCCAAAGCGCTCACGCAGGTTCCTGAAGACTTGGGGACAGTACTCTTTGAATTTAAACTGTCCTGGGAGATTCTCTCTGAGAGGCAAATCACACGGAAACATTGATTTTTTTTTATGTGAACAAATCTAGAATCAGGTCATGCCTACTTAAATTGAGGATGCTGAACAGAGCAACATTAGCATATTTACCCAAACTAAGATCCCTTTCAAATCTGTTTTGATTGACAGTTAAACGAAACCATACTGTTTTTAATATTTGGTTCTTATTTAAAAGCATGTTCACAGATAGACTGAAATAAAACAACTTGTACGGATACTAATAAATGCATGTGTACTTTGACCACTTGGATACAAATTCAGAGAGTAAGTGTAAATCTTTGTGTAGTAACACCACATGACAAAACACATTTTATTGTTCTTCCCTAGACTGTTACACAACCTAGATTCCTGACTGGATTAAGGGATTATTGAAAGCTACTCATTTTTTTCCAGACTTGAGTTACGTCTTACTTCTCTAAAGGATGGGGAAACTTTTTTTTTTCGTTTTTTTTATTTTTTTTTTTTACATTGCTAGTATGTGGAAAAACTCATTTCACAACTGCACAAATGATTTGAATGGGACTACGTTTCATCGGTGAATTGAGTTGCAACGTGATTATGCGTTCTGAATTATTCTTATTCTCGAGCAGTGACGTGAAAGGGAAGACAGTACTGTACTTGTTGAAGAGGTGGTGGTTGACTTTGACCTTGGTACTGGCACGGAAGTCATCTGGAAGCAGCATGACAGGCACGGGCACCTGGCTGAGGTCGTTGATCTGCACACACATTTTGTCAGGAGTGGGAAGAAACGATTTACAAATCCTGAGTAAATTTTTCAGCTATCTGTGCAGTAGTTTACCGAAGTATCTGTTTTTCTGACATTTGACTTATATTTGAGAACACATTTCTATCTTTTTTTTCTACTCCTTTGCCAAAATGAGCTCGGTCCTTTTTTTTTTTTTTCTTTCCAACCTCTGCAAGATGATGACACGACATAAGGTAGAAACAAACTTTTTGGTGTGATAAAAGAAGAGATTCCAATCTTTCATTTGGTTGTTTCTGTGTGAACATAGTCATAAAACACAATATTGTGTGAGCCTTGGAAGATCAGTCCGAAATTGGCTGGCACTCATTTTTGAAAATGGAGGGCATTGAAAAAGTTAAGAGAATCGTTTAATGTTGTTTGCTGCCAAATGCGCTGTCTCTTGTGCCAGTCTAAAAACCAAATCAAATTATGGCCCATGCAGTTGGGAACTTTGGATCAGGATATGTGTCAACTGTGGGCTTGTGAAGGTCTTTTAGATTCTTGTGATTAAGGGCTGTAACTAAAAGTGACTTGACTTGGCATTCAAAAATTCTCTAATGCATAAAAAAAAAAAGCATGTAAAAAATGTCTTTTTTTCAGATTGTTGTTAGCTAATTAAACATTTTTCTTATTCAATGCACAACATTAGCAAAGCTGTGGGAACACATTTTGATGGCAAAAGGTGAGACAACAAAGCTAGCTAGCCCTTGGTTTAAAAAAAAACACAAGAATTCTTTGAATTCTCTGCAGTATGAACAAAGAAGGAAACTATTTTGTGGAGAGACAGACTAATCACCTGGTCCAATTATCGCATTTTGTAGCACATTGGCATCTGCCTTTTTTAAGCTTTCAAGGGCTGTGAAAAGTTATTCAAAATTTTAATGCCAATATTTTTCCTTTTACTGCAAATTAAAATTGTTCGCCTCCTTCGTTAATTGATATCAGTCCTGGAAAAAAAACCTGGCGGTCATCACATATTCTTTTGTGTGTGTGTCGACTCCAACTTTGTGCGTAAAGATGTTTTTCCCGTAGTGCCGATGTATAAAAACTGTATTTCATTGACAGTAAAATTCGCCTTAGTAGTTAGTGCTTATTATTTATTTTTTGTTACTTTTACATGTAGCCTACTTTACTTAAAAGAGAGTTGAATGAGTCCTTTGACTTTTACTCGTCTTTTTTTACACAAGTACTTGGAGCCTAGCAACTTCTACTTAGCAACTTCTACTTTAGTGCAGCGTGAGAAGTTTTACCACTTCTGCTGGACACACACCAAGTGACTCACGCACTCACACACGCACAAAGACAAGCAGCTCTCCATCACATACCCACCGAATGATTGACTCCCCACATGAGCACGCTCGACACGGGCTCCCGAGCACGGAACACCTCCACTTTCTGCTGCACGAAGTGCTTCATCTTGGTCTTCCTCTTGTGAGGGACGCGTGCTGCGCTCGGAGAGGACATTCGAGCACTTTGGCACGACACGAGACTTTTACGACTCTTGTCCGCGTGCAGTGGTCACCTCGCGCCGTCGTAGGTCTTCGCAATTTGCATAAGTGGGCTGGAAGACGGTGAAGCTGTGGATGGATCCAATTTCTGCTGCAGGTTGGTGGCGCTGTGACGCAACACCCACCTGCTATTGAAACCGTTTTTTTTTTTGTTTGTTGCACAGATTCACCATATTGATATACTATATTGTTAAGGAATTTTGCTTTCAACTCATCTATAGATTTTATAGAGGGTAAATTGTGTTTGATGAAAACGGAGCTTTAAAGTGATAAACCAAATGCAAAAAAAGAGAGAAAACTACTTGTTTCGATCCTAATACATGCATTTTAATACAATACAGTACATCTTTATTAATCTATACAATCTTTAACACAACTTCCAGAATCAAACAGCGGCCACTTTTTTTCACAGGTTTAATCAAGACACTGATGACCAAATAAAGACAGAAATCTGTGTTATAACATTAACATCATCCATCCATTTTCTGATCCGCTTTATCCTCACAAGGGTCGCGGGGCATGCTGGAGTCTATCCCAGCTGTCTTCGGGCAGCTGTCTTCGGGCGGTAGGCGGGGGACACCCTGAACCGGTTGCCAGCCAATCGCAGGGCACACAGAGACGAACAACCATCCGCGCTCACACTCACGCCTAGGGACAATTTTGAGTGTTCAATCAGCCTGCCACGCATGTTTTTGGAATGTGGGAGGAAACCGGAGTACCTGGAGAAAACCCACGCAGGCATGGGGAGAACATGCAAACTCCACACAGGGAGGCCAGAGCTGGAATCGGACCCGGTACCTCTGCACTGTGAGGTCGACCCGCTAACCACTGGCGCACCGGACCCCCCCATTAACATCATGAAATTTTAAATCACCGGTACAAGGAGAGGTAAAATTGTGGAATGTTAAGAAACACTTGGACTAGATTTTTAACATGACAATAATATAGTCCTACTTAATACTAGGATCATCTATACTGAGATTGTTGTCCCTCAAGGTATCTTCTTCTTCTTCTCCTTTCGGCACATCCCTATTCAGGGGTCGCCACAGCGAGTCAGTAATTTCCATCCGCCCCTGTAAACCGTCCTACCAACTCGCATGGTCGTCTTGGCAAAAGTTTTACGCCGGATGCCATTCCTGACGCAACCCTCCCCATTTCTCCGGGCTTGGGACCGGCACCGGGGAACAGTGCACCCCCAGGGGAGGGCACTGCCCCCCAGCGGCTGGGTTGTTGTCCCTCAAGGTATAAGCTACTCTAATCGCTCCGCTATGTTCCAAACCGTGTGTGGGCATATATATATATATAAAATACAGTATGATTTTATTATAATTATGCTTACTATTTTAAAACCACCACACAGCTACACTCCTAATGACAATATGTTTATTGTAAACAAGTCAAAAGTCAATGTAAATTATCTTAATAAGTCAGCTACCAAACCCCAAGTTTTTTTGTCTGCTATTTAGCATTGGTTAATACTTAATCAATATTATTAATTATGATAAGACCATAAATAATGGTGAAAAGAATATAAATAAGATGAGAAATAGATACTATAAACAATAGGTAGACTGTTACTCTTGCAGTGGTGTATTTTGATCTTATATGAATATCTTATAGAAAATGAAATATATTGTAGAAAATTATACGGGCGGACAGAGAAAGCAATTTACTACATGTACATTTATGTACATACTTGGTAAATGACAAACAGGGTATGTTCATGTAGAACAATTGGCAGGAGATACAAACACACACCACATTGGTACAATTACATAACACCATAAGAGTTCTTTAACGAGCACGAGCGTGCGTGTGTGTGCGTGTGTGTGTGTGTGTGTGTGTGTGTGTGTGTGTGTGCGCGCGGAGGGCACTGCCCCCCAGCGGCTGGGTTGTTGTCCCTCAAGGTATAAGCTACTCTAATCGCTCCGCTATGTTCCAAACCGTGTGTGGGCATATATATATATATAAAATACAGTATGATTTTATTATAATTATGCTTACTATTTTAAAACCACCACACAGCTACACTCCTAATGACAATATGTTTATTGTAAACAAGTCAAAAGTCAATGTAAATTATCTTAATAAGTCAGCTACCAAACCCCAAGTTTTTTTGTCTGCTATTTAGCATTGGTTAATACTTAATCAATATTATTAATTATGATAAGACCATAAATAATGGTGAAAAGAATATAAATAAGATGAGAAATAGATACTATAAACAATAGGTAGACTGTTACTCTTGCAGTGGTGTATTTTGATCTTATATGAATATCTTATAGAAAATGAAATATATTGTAGAAAATTATACGGGCGGACAGAGAAAGCAATTTACTACATGTACATTTATGTACATACTTGGTAAATGACAAACAGGGTATGTTCATGTAGAACAATTGGCAGGAGATACAAACACACACCACATTGGTACAATTACATAACACCATAAGAGTTCTTTAACGAGCACGAGCGTGCGTGTGTGTGCGTGTGTGTGTGTGTGTGTGTGTGTGTGTGTGTGTGTGCGCGCGTGTGTTGGGTCTGTGCGTGTGTTTCTAACAAAATACAATTGTGGGGAACTGCTCGACGTGAAATTTTTAAGAAATGATAGATTGTGTATTTTGAATGGCGTTTTAAAACTATTTAGATGAAAACTTTTGAGGCAAACTGTAACATAACAACTTCGTTATTTTGTCATAAGGAGACATGCAAGAAATTTCTATGGAAGGTTTTCCTTTGGAAATTTTGCAAATAGGAATTCCTCTAATTGTGGTGAAGTGCAGTGCACTGTAAACTACGTACGCTGTAATAAATACTGTTGAAGTGATACCTCTCTGAAAGTGTCAGTCAAAGCTCAACGTTTGATAGAACTCTTACATTAGATGGTAGTCGTTTGAGCCAGTGTACCTAAGTCCTAAGGTCTTATGCAGACGTGTCTGATCAAAACAGTTCACTATGTGTTCTCTAGAGGGCGCCAATAGTCAAAGTTACATCTGACACCAGACGTGGAATTCCAAAGTCCGGGAAGAAAGAGGTCCTTTTTCACCCCATGATGGCCGCCAAACTTTTGTCCTTTCTTTAATCCAACATTGACATTCTTCAACAAGTCAAGCCTTTATGTTTTTGTGACGTCACCGGCATGCCATTCTCATCCACGCACCAGCAGCGACCGCGTTGTTTACCTCGAGAGGACCAACACTGCACACACACACAAAAAACATATTATACGGGATCCCAAATTTGCGGATATTATTTTGCAATACTTCCTATGTATCTATCTATCAACCTATCTATCCATCCATCCATTCCCCCTCCCTCCATTCATCCAGCTATCTTGCAGATGTCCCCACGCAAGTTTTGTGCGTTGTTTTTTATATTCCGGTGAGAAACCCAACTGAGGTTATTTCCGCCCAGTTTTCTTTGTCAAGGTTCGATTCCTCGTTACGATAAGTCTTTTTTTTGTTTTAAGCTACAGTTTTATTGAAGATAACGTAGATACATTATTTTAAACATATCAATATGTACAGTATGTGTGAGAACATTCAAAACGAATCTAAATATAATGCAAGGAAGAGACTGAACGTACCATCAAATGTGTTATTTTATACTCAGCAACATCTTGATTTGTTTCCGTTAAGTACAAAAATAAATAGAAATCCACCATTTCAGACAAAGCAGGTTTTCATACGGCAGTGACGTACTCATGAAGTGCCATATAATGGGAGAATTTTTACGGGGGGCGGGGATTTTTTTCGGGGCGGGGCTTGAGTATGAATGGGGATTGTCTTTTTGCTGTTTTCTTTAATGATTGTGCTATTTTGAAATTCCTATAATTTAATTTGGATCTGATATAAAATAAAAACAATTGTGTTTTGCCTGCTCACTAATGTTGTCATTAACGAGGCTATCTATCTATCTGTCTGTCTATCTATCGATCTATCGATCGATCTATCTATCTATCTATCTATCTATCTATCTATCTATCTATCTATCTATCTATCTATCTATCTATCTATCTATCTATCTATCTATCTATCTGCATGCCTGCCTGCCTGCCCCCTTGTCTGTCTGTCTGTCTGTCTGTCTACCTGCCTGCCTATATGGATGTCTGTCTACAAACCTACCTACCTACCTATCCAGTCTTGGGGTTAAGCTGGCAGTACTTTACCACTTACCTGCTTCTTTCTGAAGAAGCCACGTTTATCACAGTTAGGCATGTAGATATCATGATGGGACTTGAATAAATGGGCATCAAGGCCTCTGATAAGTGTGGTTAGCAGCTTTCGACATGGGGCCTGTCAGTGGAGAGGATTTTTTAAGTATGACTAATCATTATCTGTCTGCATAGTGTATAATTATTAGAGAAGATGGTTACCTCCGCCGGATTCTCGGTAGGTGCGGGATCTAAGGGTAGAAACACATCACAATTGACTATTGAATGTGTTCACACCTCGAATCAGTTTTGACAAAAATGTCTGATGAGCTAATTGTTATGGAAATTGATGCTTTGTTTTTATAATGTAGTAAAATAAATAAGTTTATTCAATAGCATTAATAGCACTTGTGCAAAACAAAAATCCAGTCATGAGACAAGACAGACTTAAGCATCTAAACTTTCATTGTTGCTGCACTACAAGTTGCTGATGCATGCACATCCATCAACAGTGCCATTCGGGCACCAAGCTGGAAATGTTACCTGCAGTCTGGCTCTTTTCCGTCCAGCTGATGACACTGACGTTGCTGCAGACGCCCCTGCCCTCCAGCAGGGTGCGGAGGGGCCGCAGGTCACTTGATGCAGGTGCACAACGCAGACCGCTGGCACAGCTCAGTGTGTAGACCCCACATGGCTCTCCAATGGTCAGAACGGTGACATTTAAATCTCCTGGCATATGCATTGGGGAAGACTTTCCTTTGCAGCTGGCACATCCTTTGGACGGTGCAGTTAGTGGCCTTGGGCTGGAAAGAAGTGGCTGCAGGACAAGCAGCACCAGCACATTCACACACAGAAGCATCTCACACTTGAAAGTTGTCCAGGGCCTTGATTTGTTGACGCTTGTTTTCTCCGAGGACCTCGGAAGCTTCGTTGTTTATTTCCACTGAGCTTCAAACAGCGGATAGCAATTTGTCCCAGCCAAGAAATGGTGATAATGAGGCTGAAAGATAGCACTGGCAGCAGCTTTTAAAGGGCCAAACCGGAGAGGAGAGGTATGGGAGGGTGCGTGATGAAGAATCTGAGTTTTCCCTCTCATTTCCACAGAGCTGAGCACACCCCATTTCTGCTTGTCACACAAACACACACACATTCATACCATTTGCTGTCTGTCATCTTGAAGGATAGTCATGTTTTCTACTCCAATATAAATCAGCAGTGACAGTTGCTAATACTGTGCTTTTTTTTTGTTTGCCAGTTAAAGTGTAATCTATCCAAATTAACCAATCAGAACACTGAAAAAAGGTCTCTATCTAAGCACTAATTTAAGTAGCTCTAGTTTCATATGGTCATTTGCTGAATTGAATTTTGTTGGTCATTGTTTGACCTCGAAAACAAACAAATAAAAAGGATTACCAGTGAAATAATTGACAGTGGTTTTTAAAAATTATATAGAAATCAGTCTAAATGTGTCATAGTTTCACGCACCAAAGGTCCGCAACTCAAGGAACTACTGCAGTGGTTAGTTGTAAGTTGTTAGTCAATGGAGTAAAACTCTGGAGCGTCTGTGTGCCAAACATAGACGTGAAGTGAGGTCTTTCATCCAACCATTTCTGTACCGCTTATCCTTGTATAGTTAATCATCCATCCATTCTTTTCCATTTGACCACTTATTTTCACTGGGGGTAGAGGGGGAGGTCTCCTTGTGCTGGAGCCCATCCCAGTCTTCATGCAGTAGCTGGCCGTGTACACCCTTGAAATGGTTGCCAGCCAATTGCAGGCTTGAACATTTACATTTGAAAATAATATTTTATTATTTTGCTATTATTGTGTTTTATATTTAATCTTTTGTACAGCACTTTGTTACAGTTGAAAGAGTTTTTTTAAAGTGCTGTGTAGTTTCATCAAGTTTGTATGTACTTTGTGGTCACAATGGCGAGTTTTGTAGTAATGAGACACTTTCATCTCTCTCTCTCTCTCTCTCTCTTTCTC